>NC_069120.1:39131244-39341244 GCF_025612915.1 Magallana angulata | reverse complement strand
ATTCAAGTTTGTTCAAATGAAGGGCCACGTCCTCTTTAAAGGGGAAATAATTGAGAATTATTGAAAATGTGTTGGTATTTTTCAAAAATCTTCTCAAAAACTATTTGGCCAGAAAAACTTAAAATTGTGTGGAGGCATCCTCAGGTAGTGTAGATTCAAGTTTGTTCAAATCATGGTCCCCAGGGGTAGGGCGGGGCCATGCACAATAGGGGAATGAAGTTTTACATAGGAATATATAGAGAAAATCTTTTAAAATCTTCTTCTCAAAAACTATTTGGCCAGAAAAGCTCAAATTAAAATGGAAGCATCCTGAGGTAGTGTAGATTCAAGTTTGTTCAAATCATAGTCCCTGGGGGTATGGCGGGGCCAAAATGGGGGAATGGATTTTTACATAGGAATATATAGAGAATATCTATAAAAAAATCTTCTTCTCAAAAACTAGAAGCAAGATTAACGTAAAACTATAGTTGTCTACATATTTTCATATGCATGTGTTTGGATGAATGATGTATAAATGTTAAAGAGAAAAACCTCTCACGAAAGTTTATAAGTTAATATATTTATATATAACTGTATGTAACTTAGTACTTGGTGATCCCAGGGCCCCAACCCTGGCACCAAATATATCTCTTTTTATTAATTGATGGGACAATAAAAGGTAAAAAAAAAAAAAAATGGAAGCATCCTCAGGTTGTGTAGATTTAAATTTGTTCAAATCATGGTCCCCGGGGGTAAGGCGGGGCCACAATAGGGGGATCAAGTTTAACATAGAATTATATAGAGAAAATCTTTTAAAATCTTCTTCTCAAAAACTATTTGGCCAGAAAAGCTCAAATTAAAATGAAAGCATCCTGAGGTAGTGTAGATTCAAGTTTGTTCAAATCATAGTCCCTGGGGGTATGGCGGGGCCACAATGGGGGAAAGGATTTTTACATAGGAATGTATAGGGAATATCTATAAAAATCTTCTCAAAAACTATTCGGCCAGGAAAGCTCAAATATGAGTTGAAGCGTCCTCAGATAGTAAAGATTCAAGTTTGTTCAAATCATGGTCCCCAGGGGTAGGGCGGGGCCACAATGGGGGAATGGATTTTTACATAGGAATATATAGAGAAAATCTTTAAAATTCCTTTTCTCAAAAACTATTAAGCCAGAAAGCTCAAATTTGACTGGAAGCATCCTCAGATAGTGTAGATTCAATTGTGTTCAAATCATCGTCCCCAGGGGTAGGATGGGGCCACAATTGGAGTATGAATTTTTATGCAGGAATATATAGAGAAAATATTAAAAACTATTAGGCCAGGAAAGCAGATAGTGTAGATTCAAGTTTGTTTAAATCATGGTCCCTGGGTATGAATTTTTATGCAGGAATATATAGAGAAAATATTTTTAAAAAACTTTTTTAAACTATTAGGCCAGGAAAGCTGATAGTGTAGATTCAAGTTTGTTCAAATCATGGTACCTGGGTGTAGGGCGGGGCCACAATGGGGGATAAATTTTTATATATAGAGAAAATCTTTAAAAATCATCTTCTGAAAACTATTAGGCAAAGAAAACCCAAATTTGAGTGGAAGCATCCCCAGATCGTATAGATTCAAGTTTGTTTGAATCATAGTCCCAGGGTACAATGAGGCCACAATGGAGGAGGAATTTTTACATAGGAATATATAGAGAAAATCTATAAAATCTTCTTTTTAAAAACTATTTGGCCAGAAAAGCTTGTCGTGTAAGCATCCGTAGATAGTGTAGATTCAAGTTTGCTCAAATCAGTAGGGCGGGGCCACAATGGGTGATAAATTTTTATATATAGAGAAAATCTTTAAAAATCTTCTTTTTAAAATTTTTGGGCCAGAAAAAGTTAAAATTGTGTAGAGGCATCCTCGGGTAGTGTAAATTTAAGTTTGCAAAATTATAGTCCCTGGGGGTAGGGCGGGGCCGCAATGGCGGTTGAATTTTTACATTGGAATATATAGATAAAATCTTTAAAAATATTCTTGGAAAGTTTTCAGACCAAAACTAAGTACTTTGTGTGGAAGCTCAGGTTATGCAGAGTTAAGTTTGATAAAACCCTGATTCCCTAGAGAAAAGTGGGGCCACAAAATGGGGGGGGGGGTATATAGGATTAGAAAAAAATCTTCTTAGAGGTACAACAACAATAGGGGCTTGGTATTTACCCCAAAAAAAGATGTGGATGAAAATTGGCAGATTTTCATTTTTTTTTAGCAAAATCTACTGTACTTAGTTGTAAAGATATTTTGATTTTGATACAGTAATGCTAATTTGATCAGATTTAAGGCTCAGGTGAGCGATGTGGCCCCTAGGCCTCTTGTTTATATCTTTTGACAACAATTTTGAGATAAAATTAGGAAGTTCAAAAATATTAGTTCTCTTATTATATGCATGCTACAGTCTTGTGCATGTAATAATTAGGTTTATAAAGAAGCCCCTGTCATGCAAAAGTTCTAAACCAGATAGCACTGCAGGAGACAGGGTGAGAAGGACAGGTCTCACTACCCCCCCCCCCCCTTCCCCCCGGTTTAGGCACTGATGTTTTATATTCAGGCCTACAGAATGTCACTACATGGGTAGTTAAAATGGCGCACTGGTCGGCTGCCAAGTTACCCCACAGTATTATTATGCGGTCAACATCCACAAATTACTTGTAATAGCGGAGTTATAAATATGTCACATTCTTTTTATTGTGAAGTTCTACTTCATAGGTCCTGAATGTTGCCAGGCTCTCAAACAAATATAATATATGGTACAGATTCAACTTGGTGAACTCAATAATTTATATGGACATCCCCCTAAATAATATTTTAATATTTGTAACTTTTTAATTCACAGTTATTGCCGAAATCGATGAACCATTTTATCTAACATATTGTCTATAGTAACTGCGTATATTATTTTTGCTAGGAAAGAAGCAATTTCTGTAAATAAACTCCTTAATTTTCACATTAAATATATCTAAATACCAATGTTCATCAGCCACACGTCACCTGCATAAATCAGAAAAAAGATACCTCAAAACTAAAGGTCTTATTAATTGATGCATCATTAATTATTCTTTAAACTACAGTTTTTTTCAATTTTAGAAGCAGAAAATCTCGATGTGGTTAACAAATCACGGCAGCTTATTAATGAAGTAATAATTGACCTATGTGGAAGTAGAGGTGGACTAAATTTACAACTACTAGAAACACATTTTAGACACCTTTTTAGTTCTTCATTTAAAAAAACAACTGATCTAAAGCTGATTGAATATCTGAGAAAAAATACAAATATATTTGCTATGTATCAGCCCAACGGAAAACAGTGGAAAGTAATGCTAGTTGAGCATCATAGATCAAACTTGGTCAAGAGAAAAAAACACAAGATAACAAAGTCTCAGAAAACCATATCACGTGGGAAAATAAAGATTGAAGAATTTGATATAGAATCGGTTTATCCTAAGACATCCGTAATAACAGAGGATATGAAATGCCAAACTCCATCTACATATAGTGTTCTACTAAAACCTGAATCATGCAAACATTCATCTAAAGTAATCCAGAATGCTGAGGCTACGAGAGTAAATGATGATGGTGATGATGAAGATGATGAAGATGATGATGATGATGACCAAATTGTCGAAAAAATTGATAAGCAGGAAACGATAAATCAACATGGACAAAAAATAATAGACCCCCTTAAAGCAGCATCTAGTCCTTCACGTATCGAAATCCATACGTCTTCCAACCTGACAAAGCAAGCTATCTATAAGAGCAGTGCGTATAGAAATAATCGTGGATACATCGAGGAAATGGTGACAAAAAGTGCATGCTCTTCCGCAGTAGAATCAATTAGCAAAGACAAGAATACACAATTGCTGCAGAATGCTACAAACAAACATACATCTGTTAGTTTAACAGAGATGAACAAACGGGAATTTAACATATCACATCTACCTTCTCCAGATTCTGTAGCTCAGTCTATGCATGAGTTTATGGAAAAGGTTCATAGTTTTGAAAAAAGCTTCGGGTCATTTGCTCTTGTTGTAGGAAAAGCAGATATTGTGCCAAATATTGAATCCCTGGCGAGAATACCATGGCTATGTGTCTTTGATTTTGACATGTTTAGCAGAGAAGACGGATTGATGTCTGTATTAGATGGTCACATGGATACTGTTCACACATGCACTTTGACAGACTGTCCGCAGTTTTCTTTCTCATACACTTACTGGTGTCAGTTGCGAGGTGATTCACAGGTTCCAGATACATGCATGGAATGCGATGCTAGAACTTGGTTGTATCGGATCAAACCAAATTTAGATAAACATTTAGGAACCTTACTACAATATATTACAAATATTACAAATCTCAAAGTTGTAGTTTTATGGCCCGAAAAATCCGAAGAAGTGAACTTCTTTTATCAATTTATAATTTTCATGAATGCTATTCTTTTCTCAGACATCTTTGTTGTATATTCAGATACGCAAAAAGAGCCAGAGGGATTTGGACTTGTTGATTTTGCTTTCAAATTACAGGTTCCTTTAGAATCTTTCTACTCTTTCTTAAATGAGAATATTCAGAAAGTCAAGCCGGAAAAGACATCTTCATATCGTTTGCCTACTTTTGACAAAAGCAATGACCCTGGTATTGATTACTATACCGCAAACCACTTGCGTGAGGTTTTCAACGTTCTTTATATCCAAGACGACGGGGGTTCAAGCCATGATGTATCCGAAATCAAAGAAGAGGGTAAAAATTTTTTGCGAGGTGGGACCCTACCATGGTTTGTGTATTATGAAAATTGTGAAGGAGGATATTTTGATATAAGAAGAGATAAAACGAATTACATTCTTCGCGATATCAAAGATCGGAACATAAGTCGCTCACTATCGGCAATTCTTAAAGTGTTTCATCCACCAGGTGCTGGCGGGACGACAATCTCACAACGCATTTTGTGGGATCTACACGAAGATGTTCCTTGTGTGCAAGTAAAATCGAACATTAATTCCACAATTTCTGATATGGTACAACATATCAAATGTCTTTTCGATAAAACACAACTTCCAATTTTGGTTTTATTAGATGGAAAAGATGAATTGAATGTAAAGAAATTTTATAATCAGCTCAGAATACAGTCGGTCTCTGTTATAATTTTGCATGTTCAACGAATTAGGGAAGATCTCAGCAACAAAACACTACCAAAAGGAAAATATTGGGTTAAAAGCCATGTGTCTAAACGAGAAGCAAACCAGTTCTGTTTAAGATATCAAGAATTCTGTGATACGGAGGAAAACAAAGAGAACCTACAGACAATCACGAATGACGTTTCAAAGGGCGGGCATCGTCATGTATACGAGTTTGGATTGACAACATTTGCTCATGAGTATAAAGGTGTTGAATCTTTGGTTAAAGAATGTTTGAAACTTCAAGCAGGTGGCGAACTGGATTCAACCCAGAGGGTGCTTGGATATCTATCTCTTGTTTATTTTTTTGGCCAAACATGTGTACCATGTGATTTGCTATCAAAAATTCTCAAACAAGATAAAAGGATTACATATAATGATTTACCATTTGTGGTACAACAACTAGTAGTCAAGAGTTTCCATCACCATCACGAAGATTTTATTAGGATATGTCATCAAATTGTTGCAAAAGAAATCCTTGAACAAATACTAACAAGAAATGTACTTAAACATCAGAGACCCTCAGGTCAGAACTTGAGCCAAGATGCCTGCAGAAATCTCTCTGATTTCGGAATTGAATTCATCAATGATATGAAAAAGCATTATAATAAAAAAGTCCCCTGGAGACGAAATCAGATTGTTGAAATTTTGACCAAAACCTTCCTTCAAAGAAATGTTCAAGATTTTGAGGAATACAATACATGTAGTCACAAACAAAAACCTAAATTTTCCCGGTTTTTCACAGACTTAGAAGAGAATTTGTCAAGGCAAGATCGAATTGAGATCATGAAAAATATTGTTTCCTGTTGTCCAGAAAACCCAAATTACCATGCACATCTCGGACGAATGTATACTTTGTACTTCCCCGGGGAATTTAATGATGTAACAGAAAACATCTTTAAAAAGGCGATTTCCTTGTGTGAAAAAGAATACGATATTAATAACGAGATCAGCCATTCTTTTGAAGAGCAGTGTTCAAATTCATCTATTTACCACATGTATGGAATGCATTTTCATCAAAGAGTACGCAAAATAACAAGAGATTCTGGAGAAGCTGAATTTGAAAAAGATAAAGATATAGTTTTGAATTATGCACAAAACGCTTGTTTAAATTTTGAAACAGCATGCGAAAAGTCTCTTCCAGGTATAGGTCAGTCATATGGACTTATAGGAGAAATTAAGACCAGATTAGAAGTATGTGACTATATTCACAGAAAATTAGGCATGCGTTTGTTGGATTGTGATCAGTCACCGATGTCGCCAATGGTAACGTTTGTCAAAGAGAGCATGGTAAAAATTTGTGATCTGATCACCCAATGTTACAGTACTGTCGATAGAGATGAACTTCCTGCAACGATCTTTGACTCTGTAAGCATATATAAAAAGCTATTCTGTGGTCAGGATATGACTCGGTTATTTTCTACAGATGTACCAGATGATTGTACAAAGAGGCGACACTTTGTCACTCAACAAAAAGTCAAGTATGGCAAATTTGACATTTTATCATTAAACAACGAAATTTCAAGCGACGAAATTGACCAGATTGTGAAGAATTTGGAAGAAAATTTCAATGACTTACCAAAATTGAGAAACGGTACTTCAATGATGGGATCAATTGAGTCTGACTTCAAAGACTGGACTAATGCTGTTCGTTTGAAGCAATACAAAAAGGAAATTCGGCTTGAAGATGTTCTTGTGAGGCTACATCAATGGCAAGAACTTGTCAATACTCCTATCTCAAAGTTCTATGTTTTCATTTTGTGTGCTTCATTAACAATTTTGAATAAGGACAAAAACCGTTTCTTTCAAGCAAAAGAAACACTCGATGAAGTTAAAAAAACCAAAAATCATGTTGTCAAACCATACAAGCCTAGAGAATGGCTTGGAATAACTACTAGTAGAAGTTTTGGGGTTAAATGTCTAATTCCAGGTTCATTCTTAAAGCCAAAACCTGACTCTAGCGTTGATGAGGTTGATGTTGTCAATGATAATGACATTAAACCAAAGTTTTTAAAAGGCACGATTTTGGGACCCAACAAGCATTCGCAATATGGTTCAATTTCTCTTAGTGTTTGCAATGGTGCTCAGTTCGACGTGTTCTTTAACCCTGTTCGAACAAAAGAGAAATTAGTTGGTCCCACGTATTCGAACAAACGAGTTGAGTTTATTTTGGGATTCACGGTTTCCCATGGATTTATGGCTTACAATGTCAGGATACTAAAGACATTGACATGCGAAAAATGCAACAGAAATATAGAATTTGTAACATTTCAATACACTGCAGAATGCACGTGTGGTAATACAGTTCAAAAGCTCAAGGAAGATGACAAATTTTTTCCAACTTTCAGCCATCCATTCTGAATAAAAATGTTGACCGCACTACATCGGTATGATGTACGTGTACAGTAAAGTAAAGATAGTTTCCCTTAAATTTTATTGAAATAAAAAAAAACATACATACATATGTATGTGTATACAAACATATTAAGTCTTAATATGATGAAGTCCAACTAAGTAAAGCTTTCCTACAGTCTTCAAATATATAACCATCATCGGTTGCTAACATTCTATTAAAATACAAATTATTATTATTATTATACTGCTTTGTGTTTTGTTGGTGGTTTTATTTAGAAAATCTACCAATCTACCGATTGTGTGTGTAATAATAGCTTGCTGTTGCTAGGGATCAGATGTTATCAAATTGTTGTAGTTATGTGAAACGGATATCTAAGTTTTATGATCTATGATACTTGGTTAACAGTATTGAACTTGCTACAATTGATCTTTAAACTAATGATGTATTTGATGCTTTATTTTTATTTTATAATTTGCAAACTTTGTATGTTATGCATATAAGTTAAGACAAAGTAAATTCTCGCGCATGTATTGAAAATTATCATGTAGTGTTGACAGCGATCTATAGATGCAAAAGGCAGGGTGTTTGATTTAAGTAATTGTATATGTTTTTTTGTAAAAGAAATGCAGGTCACTATAATACCAGCAAATTGTGAGGTTACTTACTTTAACTCTTACTTATATTTTTCCTTGTCTGTCTCCAACGTTTTTTTTTATCTTTGCTGTGTTTGCGTTATTTAATGTTTATCAACTAATGTTAATCAATAACAAAAAAGACCTCATTTCTATTCGTTTTGCAAATGTTTTCTTAGCATTGATAAACGCATTTGAGAAGCTGGGTGGTCAACAAGTCAACCATCAGATTTACTTCATTTGCATTTTAGAGCTTCAAAATTTTATTCAGTTAAGGTCGAGAGTTTCCAGAGCTCTTCTTCGTTAAGAGATGAATATGTCTTAACTTGGCCAGGAACATCCAGTCCTCTTAAGTTTGTGTGTGACATATCGAGATATGCAATTATTTCTATCTTATTCACATTTTTTCAAAGTTAAAACTTAAAACCACTTGTATTTTTCTAATGATTATGTAAACATGTGCTGTGCTTTGTTTTTGTTATTGACATTGATAATAGTAAATTGGTTAAAGGAACATAAAGAAAACGTCTATTCATTATTACATTATGAAAACATTTGTTTGTGCTGTAGATCTAGAATTTTGAAGTCACGAACCACTTTCATGAATTATTTATTTATTGCATCGAAAAATTTTAATTTGAAATATGAGCTACGTAATCTGCTTTGGTACTTTTTAAAAAATAAAAAAATCCAACATCACTATGATAATGGTACATTTTTCTTATTTTCTTTGTTAATACATATTATTTTTAATTCGGCATAACTTTATGTATCTTGCACAATACGACACATTCTGTAGTGAAAAAAATCTGTGTGTGTGTGTGGGGGGGGGGGGGGGTAAGAATTTTAATGAATTACATTATTTTTGGAAATACATGATTATACAGATTTCAGTTAGGAAAAAAGTGCATTTTATGAATTTTTCAGTACTTTTCATAGTATTTACTGACGTTGTCTTTGAAGAGATAAGCAAACAATGCACACTACCCTCCATGAATAAGTATTCACCATAGAAAAAATACTTTGTCTGAACCATGCGCAAATTTGAGCAACCTAATAATCACTCTAATATCCTACACTATTCGGGTGAACATACCTTGATTTAGCTGTTGACGTCTTCTGGCTGGGATGCGACTCCATTCATCTACGATAGCTTGCTCAAGAGCCTTAAGATATTACGGCATCTTACATTTTTACTGCAACCACAAATTTTGTATTGAATTGAGACCTAGCCTCGAGGTTATAAAACTTTCTTGAGTACAATGTTATACTACAGATTGCCATAACTCCCAAGAATATAATTTTTAGCGGGCTTCAAAAAAATATAGTTTATGACGGTAGTTTATATTTACGTCTGATAACCATACTAAACGCGATAATCTATGTTTTAGAAGTGTAAACTAATTAACATCCACTAGATTTTTTTCTTCTCTCTTAAGAAATTATACAGTTTTGAATTGACAAGCCAATAGAAATTGGACGCACAAGATTATAGGTTTGCAAGAACCATCACCACGAATCAATTTGGATTTAAGTGTCTATTACCTCGAAATGCTATGTACAGGTTTGAACAAAAATTAATTACTCAAACTATATTGTGTTGAGTATTGAAGTACAAGAGCTTTCTGGAAAGGACAATGAGGGGTAAACCGATAAATAGTTATATTGGAAATGTTAATGCATATATATTTTTTTTATTTTTTTATAAATTTTTCGTGGTTTTTTTTAATTCAGTTATATTGTAAATCATAATAAACTAGTACTAAAAACAGAAAATAGTGTTCATACGGCAGAAATCAATAACGACTAATTAAAATATACCGGTATTCTATAATTCAACATAATGTTATATTTACACACATTTAAAAACAAAAAAGTTTTTTTAAAAGGTTAAAAAGAGTCACAAGCAGGATTTGAACCAAAAACACTGCATAGTCGTATTCAAAATCCAGAACGAAACCAGTGAGCCATGCGAGACTTTAAAGTTAGTGGTGTAAAGTAGTGTTTCAAACAATGTATCATGTCTCTGGACTTTGTTTTTTTATCCTCCAAAATATATTTTAAAAAAGTATATAATAAGTCATCTCTGGGCCATTTTTTTTTTTTTAAAAAGCGACATTCTTAATGTTGAAATAAGTCATATTTATACGTTTCAAAATTGTGGAGAGAAGACCCAGAGACATCAAAATCATTAAAAAAAACAGCTGTAAATAAGTAGGATTTTGTATAAATTCCTTCGTGTTGCTATATTTAGGCCCATATCATGATAAAACATTATGCAATTCAAACATTATTCTACCAATTTTACGTCCAACAGAAACCAAAAAACGGTTATATTTCAAAAAATGTGCAAAATTAATCACTCTAATTCACTCTTCTTGTGCGCCCAGATTCCTGCCGAATCTACATCTTAAGCCCCCACTTTCTTTATAAGAAGTACATGTGTTATAAACAAGTTTTATTTCGTTTCACACGAAAAATACAAACTGACATCATACGGTATGATACTTAAGAAAATTACATTACCCGATTATGCGGGTATATTATTTACTGAAATGCTACACTCTAAAAAGGAATCAGAAATTCAAAAATACCGTGAAAAGAGTTTACATTTAAACCATAATTAAAATGTACAACTTTTCTAAACTTTCATGAATATGGTCGCATCTGTACTAGTGCCGGTTGATTCAAGATTTCATTTGAACAGAATTTCTAATTTCGATGGGTATTGCGTTCCATGTATTAGTAGCTGTTGGTAGGAAATATGATTTGTAAGTATTCAGTCTACACTTAGGAATGCTAAAAAACACTATTGGTTATAAAATTTTGAAATTGTATCGAATAGGTAGTTTGTTAAAGTTAAAAAAATTTCATTATTGGTTTTGACCTCGCATGCAACTTTATATCATTATTGGATACTGTACCATTAGAGGTTGCTGCAACGCTTTATTAATCGTTATACTTTCCGAGTACTGTCCACTTTACTTTAAAAGCAGGTAAAAACTAAATTAATACCAAATAATTCAATTTCTAAAATACTAAATGAGTTCATATGAAAATACGCCTTATTTTATGAACGTGACGTGAGTGGGTTTTTTTCACAGATATATGTCAGTCCTGAGGGCGAGACAGTCTGATCTTCAGGTTGCTGTCTCTCCTAGGTGTATAAGGGCTGATACACCACTATGTATATGATATAACTATAATAAAAATTTAACTTATAAGTCTAGTAAATTATCACAAGCTTAGCTTTGAATAAAGATTAAGAAGCTATAAAGCGCAGTTGGCTGTTAAAACTAGAGAAACAGTTGAATAAGAATTGTTGTTTTCCTGGTTTCTTAACTAACGAAAACATGGCAATATATTAGAATTAAGTAAAATAAAAAAATACCTTTTTACCAAATGTATGAATTATGTTTATAGAACAATCATAACATGCGGGTACACCTTAGTTCACGCTTATTTTTATAACTGTTGGTGGGAAGACAAGCATAAAACGGTGTACAAACTATAACTGCACACCTTCTTATTGTTTTAACGAGGCCGGGTACAGAACGAGTACGCACGCTTTCGCGCAGCGTTTCATTTGTATTGTGACGTCATCTTTTTGCTTGGTTGACGCCATGGCGTGATAGTTTCAACTGCAGATATTCAGCGAAAATTGTTGAAATTATCTCGTTTGATGCGTAAAAATTATGTTATATTGTGGAATAAATAAAAATGTCTCGAAGTATAAGCTATATTTGGGCTCGGGTCGAAAACGTGAAGAGGGTTCAGCAAGCCTAGCCTTCTGTCACGTTTTCTTAACCCGCCTAAATATAGCTAAATTCATATATTTCAGACAGTAACCATGTATTTTATATCAATGACCCTTAATATGTGATGTTATATATTTTTTTTATTACTTAAATATGTCTGAATGTTTTAATAATACTATTTAGATCACCTTTTCCGCTTTTGTCAAATAAAAAATAGCCATTATCCGACGAATCTGGGAAATTGGGCATACAAAAATCAACTTTGATAAGACCCCTGGAACAAACCAGGAGGTAAAAGGTTTTTTTTATTTGACCATTAGATGCCTTTTGGCAATAACTTTAATATGTAGAACAGAAAAAGAAATCCCTAGGGCAGAAGTTTTGAAAAAATGTAAAAAAAATATGCAAAATTGATACATTTCAAGCAAAATCCCATAGGGTCCTATGTTAAAGATTAACACACTTTGAGATGACCCCCTAAACAAACGGTGTGGTAAATGTCTTATTTTTTAATCTTAAAATAATAATTATATCAGTAGAAATTCACGTAAAAAGTTTCATCCAAAAATCTAGGGCAGAACAAATTAGACCCGGCCTCGTTAAAGTAATCTACAGCAACTGGGAATACTGTTTTAAATTGTAACTGTGCGTAAATTAATCTACTGTAGTAATTCCAAGACCCATCGTCACGAACAACTGTCAATGTATCCTTGCCCACCGAATGAGAGAGAGAGAGAGATGTGAACTCCGGACCTCTCAATTTTTTCTCCAAAAGTCAAATGTATAAGACATGGTATTACTTATGCGCAAGCATCTTGACATATTGTTGATTCCAAACAGCTTACACGGTGGCCCCTGAACAATTTTGGCCACTACTGGCTCACAGTCTGATGTAGTTTTAAAGATATATACTCGTATATATATAAACAATTGCTTAAGATCTTGAGAACTGCAATACGCAACATGTCATATAACTATGAAATCGTCCTGTTAAAACAAAAGAGGCTCAATGTTAAACATACGAATATCTACAGAAAAGTTAAAAAATCTTTTTATACAGGATCTATTCATTTCTACTTATGTCCAGCTATTTAATGTGTGATTGATAAATCTGATTTTATTACGGCTATTATATAATAAGTTCATGTAGTATGATTTTTCCTACACATTTCCTCTTTTCTTGGTTCATGCGGGATTCAAAGTACAGTGTAGCATGTACTACAGATTTGATACGTAACACGTGACATCGGATTACATCAATATCTTCTGCAGTGATCTTTACTTTTATGTCCTATATAAAACACCAAAGACAGTATTAACTTTTATACAGGTATTTAATATATCTTCAAATATAAAATGCGTTGAAGTACCAATATTGTGCAATGCAAAGAAAAAAGGGTAAATTCACACGACACACTGTCACAATTCTGATAAGCTTTTATATATAGATAAATACGATTAACTCTATCTATAGACATGGTATTCTGTTTCTATTTATAATTATTTATTGATACCTGTGATGTTACATAAGGTGTTTAGAACAAATTGTAATAATCAAAGATGTATCAAACAAGAAATTCATTGGATGCTTAATCATCGTCTTGTGAGTTAACAAAATACACATATCTGATTAATGATTAAGTTTGCATAATGTAATTCAGCACATTGTTTTAAAAATGTTTTGTAAAATCTTCACGAGGACGGGACATGTTTTGCAATCATTTATTTATATATAGATTTCTAATAATCTGAATCGAAAGAAGAAGGAAATGACTGACTCTTAAAAACTTTACTAATAAGGCACGCTTCAGAGACTTGTATAAAACATAGCATAGGTAAGTACCGTAATTATGTTTTCATTTACGTATGTAGTTTAAGATTTAAACAATTATATTTATCATATTTTTGAAACATGACCTAAATGTTAAGTCCTCATGTAAAAATTGGTTTAGTTTTAGCTAAAAGGGTTCTAAATACTTAACAAATTTGTTTCTTACAAATAGATTTTAATTATTTTAAGAAAAAATCATAATATTATTCATGAACACATCTACAGAACTGTAACTCAACGGGAAATTCGGGTTGACGGACCGTGGAGCTGCAGTTCCTTCCACACAAAAAACTGTATATTAATTGCGCAGAAAATGTTGATGACACACTACTAGGTATATGATAAAAAGACTTTTTAATACCCATAAGCTTGAACTTATTTCGTATTTCCTTATTGGTTGTTTGCCAAGAAAGTATTATAACATATGTTTTTCTAAAAATCAAAATTTTCCCTGGAGCTACAGCTCTGCTGCTTATGCATATAATAAGATGGTACATAATATTTTTATCGATACAAATTACCAGCAGTTGATGGGATATTATTTTACCAGAATTTCCTCTGCTCTTTTTCAGCACTTCTACCGTTACTTAACTCCTTATAAGACTGCAATATATGTATCTGAGGAAAAACGAGACCTAATTTCATTGATTATTCTACATTAATATATGTACATAACCCAAAGGTAGAACATTACTCATTTCTTAGAATGAAAATATGCCAAGATCACTCATTTCTTCTTGTGTAACGCCAAATTAACATTTAATTACTTTTGAAGTTATCTTTATATAAATATACCTAATTTTACAATTAATTTGTATCAATTTTTAAATCAAATGAACCTTCTTTTAAAAAATTGAATTACAAATGCCTAAGTTCCATTGAAATTTACTTGAACAGAAGTTAAAAGACCTTGAACTGAATGGAGAAACAGATGTCATTAATCAAAAAATAAGTATAACAGATTTTAAGATAGTTGACTTTTAATGGAAATAATCTTCTTAATAAAGAAACTGAAATTAAAAAAAAAATCATCTAATTTTTTTTTTCTCTAGTGAACTACAACAGGCAAAGAAAGCTTCACTTGGTATATCTTTTTCAAAATCTTCTCTAGAACCAATGCGGAAAAATAGCAATACTTATGTGATAACCTTTCTATAGTTTGTAGTTTACATTTGTCCCTTAGTTCAAGACCGGGACACAAGAGGTCTCTGATTTTCAATGTGGAAAATCTATCTAAAAGATTATTATAACTAAAAATTATTATTATCATTAAAAAAACAAAATGTGCAATTCGTAAGATCAATATGACAGCAATATTAGATGGTGTAGATTCCAATCATGGATACGTGTGTGTGTTTTAGCTTTTGAATTGTTTAGGAGGTATAATTGTTTTTAAAGCTCTAAAGAGGGATTTTCCCAGATGTTTGTTATGAATTCAGTACCTGCATCGAACGTTGCGTAATTTTGGTATGAATGTATAGTAAAAATTAATAGTGTTGTGCAACTTTAAGTATAACAACGACACAACAGCCTATAAACTTTTTACGTTTTTGATTTCTTCTCCAGAACCATTGGGTCAATTTAACCCATACTGAGCTGTAAGCATCCCCAGGTAAAGATAATTCAACTTTGTTAAAAGGAAATACTGTGCACTCTTCAAAAGTAGGTAATTCAAAATTATTGAAAATTTGTTGGCACTTCTTAAAGATCTTCTTCTTAAAAGCATTTGACTATATAGAAAAGTAATGAATGACTGATGTCTAATAAGATAGTCTAAATTCAAATTTGTTCATATAATGATCCCTGGGGTAGGATGGGGCACAAATGAGAAGAGGTAAATTTACATAAGAGAATAGAAAGAAGAAAATCTCTTGTCAAAAACTGAAACAAATGAGGTTTGATGGTTAGCATAAGAATATGTGCAGACCACTTTAAATGTCTTTATTTAAGATATAATCTCCTTTATTGGATATTTTGTGCTGATAACATAAAATTGATATGAACAGAATTATGGCTATTAAAGCTCAGATGACCTCTTGTTTTTATATTCATATTCATTAAACAATCCTGTTTCCTTTCAAATCATCTTTTTTAAATGTATATATGGTACCAGGGAACGTGTGTATTGCAAATGTCTTTGAAAATTAGCAATTTTTCGATAGCAACAAAGCTTAATATAAAGCATTTTAAACCAAAATAATAGTACTGCTGGAATTTAAAAGATAAAGGAAAGCTAGATCTGTTGGTGTTCGTTTCTCACTCAATTATGACTATTATCCTGTATAATCTTTTGGAACTCAGTGATGAAAATTGTACATACTAAGACCAACGTAGCTTATATCTGTATTTATGTGTATTTAAATACACCAACAATTAGACACATTTGAGTTATACTGAAAATTTTTATCATCCATTTTGAACTTGTCACATAAAACTGACCATCAAATCAATATAAATCTTTCGCAAGACCTGAATAATCATCAGTTGAAAACCAAAGGCATTGATTCGACTCTTACTCAAAATACCATCCGGAAATGTTATTTTAAATAGTGCCATACTACTATGGACCTATTCCATCGATAGGAAACTTCATCACACAGTGTTTCAATATATAGACTACTGGTATGTGCCAAATATCAAATAAAATATCAACCGGAATTTTTTTTTTAAAATTGATCCTTATCAAAAGTTCTCGAATCCGCCCTTATCGATCTTATCCAAGATTCGGCTGATTTAAATATTAGGGACCGGTACCTTCAATTAATAAAGTCAATAATAAAAACAAGTTGCGATTGGTATAATCTTGGTAAACTGAGGGGTGTTGCAGGGTGTGGGGATTCCCTGTTTGACGTAATGTGTGGATGTGCGTATGATCTTCCAATTCTATTTTATAGGACTTTTGCGGGTTTTCATATCTTAAGTTTGACCATTATTAGGTATATGCAATTGACACATTTTGTAAGCGCAACTTTTTTGAAAGCACAAAAAGATATTTTATATTTTTTTTTATTATATGGACACATTTGAAATTATGATTCCATTTTTTATTGTCAGTCCTTACACACACCTTTGTACCTACCATACCACTCATACTAACATATACAACATATCTATTTTCCATTGAGCCCAATACGTACCACAATAAAGCTTTTTAAGAAATGAAGATAATAATTTTTCTATTGATCGACGTATCGAAGAAAAAATTGACCGGAAAACTTCATCAATGCGCGTAGCGCATTGATGAAAAAGTTTTCCGGTCAATTTTTTCTTTGATACGTCGATCAATAGAAAAATTATTATCTTCATTTCTTATCATTTAATAAAACATTTTCAAATCAAAAAATGTGAAGTGTCATTGATCAAAAATGTAAATAATGTAAATGAAGCGGCGCGTATGAATACAAAATAACAACAGCAACAATATTCAAAATGGATGCGCCTTCAGCTGATGCAGAGCTATTGAACTGAATTTAATGGATTAAACACAAATAGTGAGTTAAAATCTGAACCGGCTGAATTGAAATCGAAAGGAAAATACATGCGATAGCTTGTGATATTATTCACTGTGCAGAAAAATTCGTAATAACACTAGTTTTCATGTGAGATCGATGGAAAATGCAACTGGACGTAACCATCCAAGGAGAGGCGATCGTGGACGAAAATAGTTGATATGTCGACAAAGAATAGTATGTATAAGCGACTTTTGTAAACATGTAATGGTGTACTATAGTATCTGCCGCTTGGAATTCGCCGAAGGAGTTGATGCAATGTACTCAAAACGATGCTTATTCTGAATTTCTGATGACCGATCATGTAGGGTACTGTGTAAGTTTAAAAATCATCGTTACCAAGTTTGAACAGCAGTGTTACCGTGAAAGTGTATGGGCCTATATGTTCGTTATGATTATTCTGGAAAAGGAACAGTCAGCCTCGCAGTAATGTTGATCGATCTGAAGCAGACAAAATCGTGAGAAGACGCTTAATTTTCTATTTCGTGAATAAGATATTGTGTTTTGTTTATTTTTGAAGGTTAGACTTTCAAGTTTTTATGTTTATAAAGTTGTATTTTGTTTGCTGACAATAAAACAGACACAACTTTACACTTTGTTGACAGTGTTTATTTTGGAAATTCCCGTTCTATAAATAGTGTTAGATCAGAACAGTTGAGAAAAGTAGATCCGGCGAAAATTTTATTGATGCAGGTATCAAAGAAATTTTTCGACCAATCAGAAGCGCCGATATCTCATCAAACGAATAAATATTAAATGATTACTAAATTCTTTTAAAAGTATTGATAGCGACCATTTATGTTTTCATGTTTTGTAGAGTCCAAAGATGTCTTCCAATGTTGTAACATGCCAACTTACAACGCCAAAGAAAGTGAACTTTGCTCGGTTGTCTCGTCTTGTTTTTGATCTCTTTGCACGGATTTTGAGGGACATTCTTGTCTTCCACTATCAACGTCCAGAAGATTTGCAGCAAAGGATAAAAGATAAACATCTAGAGCAGAAATTCAAAAAAGATATAAACAGAATTTTAGACGGTGATAGGTATGAAAAGTGCGATGTTACTCTTCTCTACACGCTGATTAGATTCACCTGTAACATTGAGCCACCTACTGTTACTAAGAGACGTAAAATGGAATGGGGAGGCGAATGCATTCCCTCTCGAGAGTGTACAACATTAGGTGATGAAATAGAGAGAATCAGGATAATACGCAATGGAGTGTGTTGTCATGTTCCTTGCACTGAATTAGAAAACAATGAACTTGAAAAGTATTACGGGATATCTTTAGGCATTTGTCAAAGATTAACAGGACAATTTGGAACAAAGGATTATGTTAAGGAATTGGAGACAATAAGAACCTGTAGGATGGAAGATGACTCAGTGGTGCTATTAACGGAAACGGTGAAGGAAAACATTAGAATGAACAAAGGATTGCGTATTTACGTCAGAAAGGAAACAAGTAAACCAGCTCTCTCTCTCTCTCTCTCTCTCCTCTCTCTCTCTCTCTCTCTCTCTCTCAATAACCTTTTTAAATATAGCAGAAATACAATGACTTTGGAAGTACCCTAATATTATAACAATTATTCTCTTTATCTTTAGAAAAAATGAGGGGAGCGATACAAAGAATTTACCAAAAAATGAAGCAACAAAAGGGTAAGTTTTAAACTTCTTAAGAGATTATTTGCCATATGTTATAAAATATTATTATGATATATATAATTGCCGATAAACAATTCAGATCAAAATTATCTTACTGATATTAATTGTGATTTTCTTTCTTTGAATAGAAAACCAAGATGTATGGGAAAGATCCAAGCAATTCATATATGATGTTATAACTGGCATATGTAGAAGTAAATGTGGAATACAGGATCTAATACGATCTCCATTCAAATACACGGTTGAACTGAATCTTATTCACTATCTTACAAAATATAAAGAACAAGTTGAGGCTTATCAGATTAAGACTAAGAAGCAGGTTGATGTTAGGCCGGTTGGAAAAAAACTGTCTGTAAAATTAAATAAAAAACAAAAAATAAACCATCGGAAGATTATGTCAAAAAGGGTAACACAAATTGATGACGTTAATATTTCCGTTGTTTATCCGAGAAATCAAGACAATTCAGAAGATACAGGAAGTGTTGATTGTGCAAGAAACACTGGGGAATGCCTCTTTTCAACACAAACATTTCACCATGCTGAGTGTTTGACAGAAATTGATCAGGAATATGGCTATCAAAGTTATGATGACGATGACATCAATGAAGAAGTGAATGATCATTACTGGTATAATAATGAAAATGATGACTTTGGCTACCGAACTTGGGATGACGATGACATTAGCGATGCGATGAGTGAGCAATACTGGGATGATGATAGATTCATAGATGAATTAGATTATCGATGTTTTGCTGACGATGAAATCCAAGATGAATCGTTTTATCAGTACTCGGATGACTATGATATTATGGATGAAGGGATTGATCAAATTTTGGATGACATAGATTGCGTAGAAATTAATGAATTCTTGGTCGACGATGATATTGACGATGACTTTGGTTATTGCACTACGAATGACAGTGAAATTGATGACAACATGATTGATGAATATTGGGATGAAGCTGATGAAGTAGATGATCAATGCTGGGATGAAGATGAAATTCTTGATGATATAGACTATCAAGATTGGGATGATGTTGAAATCGATGATGGAGTAAATGATCAATACTGGGACGAAAATTCAATTTTTGATGAAATGGATTATCAAGAATGGAATGACGTTGAATTTGATGATGAAGTAGGTGATCAATGTTGGGATGACGATCAGATCCTTGATGATATAGACTATCAAGATTGGGATGACGTTGAAATCGATGATGGAGTAAATGATCAATACTGGGACGAAAATTCAATTTTTGATGAAATGGATTATCAAGAATTGAATGGCGTTGAATTTGATGATGAAGTAGGTGATCAATGTTGGGATGACGATCAGATCCTTGATGATATAGACTATCAAGATTGGGATGACGTTGAAATCGATGATGGAGTAAATGATCAATACTGGGACGAAAATTCAATTTTTGATGAAATGGATTATCAAGAATGGAATGACGTTGAATTTGATGATGAAGTAGGTGATCAATGTTGGGATGACGATCAGATCCTTGATGATATAGACTATCAAGATTGGGATGACGTTGAAATCGATGATGGAGTAAATGATCAATACTGGGACGAAAATTCGATTTTTGATGAAATGGATTATCAAGAATGGAATGACGTTGAATTTGATGATGAAGTAGGTGATCAATGCTGGGATGACGATCAGATCCTTGATGATATAGACTATCAAGATTTGGATGACGTTGAAATCGATGATGGAGTAAATGATCAATACTGGGATGAAAATTCAATTTTTGATGAGATGTGTTATGAAGAATGGAATGACGATGAATTCGCTGATGAAGTAGGTGATCAATGCTGGGATGACGATCAGATCCTTGATGATATAGACTATCAAGATTGGGATGATGTTGAAATCGATGATGGAGTAAATGATCAATACTGGGACGAAAATTCAATTTTTGATGATATGGATTATCAAGAATGGAATGACGTTGAATTCGCTGATGAAGTAGGTGATCAATGCTGGGATGACGATCAGATCCTTGATGATATAGACTATCAAGATTGGAATAACGTTGAAAACAATGATGGGGTTGCAGATCAATATTTGGGTGACGATGGTTTCGTAGATGATTTAAATAATCAATGTTTTGCTTACGACGATATCCAAGATGAATCGTTTTATCAATATTTGGATGACTATGATGTTGTGGATGAAGAAATTGATCAATTTTGTGATGACATTGATTGCGGAGACATTAGTAAATTGTGTGACGACGATGATATTGTTGATGACTTTGGTTATTGCACTTGGAATAACAGTGAAATTGATGATAACATGATTGAGGAATATTGGGATGAAAATGAAAATCATGAACGAACGATTGATCAAAACTGGGATGATGATGTTGAGAATTTTGACGAATTTTGTTACCGTAGTTGGGACGAAGTGATGGAAACCAGTGATGATCCCACTGATGAATATTTGCCTGATGATGAAATCAAGGATGATGTGCTTGATCAATACTGGGATGAGGTTCATAATGCATATATTGATAATTTTGGGGATGACATGGAAAAACAAGACTGGGATGACGATGCAATCGATCAGGGAGTAAGTGATCATTACTGGAATGACAATGAAATCGTGGATGAAATGGATTATCAAGATTGGGATCCAAATGACGTTGAAATCGATAATGGAGTAAATGATCAATACTGGGACAAAAATTCAATTTTCGATGAAATGTATTATGAAGAATGGAATGACGATGAATTCGCTGATGAAGTAGGTGATCAATGCTGGGATGACGATGAAGTTCTTGATGATATAGACTATCAAGATTGGGATGATGTTGAAATCGATGATGGAGTAAATGATCAATACTGGGACGAAAATTCAATTTTTGATGAAATGGATTATCAAGAATGGAATGACGTTGAATTTGACATTGGGGTAGGTGATCAATGCTGGGATTACGATGAAATTCTTGATGAAATAGATTATAAAGATTTGAATGACGTTGAAATCGATGATAGGGTTGGAGATCGATACTGGAAAGACGATAGATTCCTAAATGATTTAGGTTATCGATGTTTTGCTGACGAGGAAATCCAAAATAAACTCTTGTTTCAATACTGGGATGACTATGAAATTGTAGATAAAGGGATTGATCAATTTTGGGATGACATTGATGATGGAGATATTAATGAAATCTGTGACGACGATGATATTGTTGATAATGAAATTCACAAAGAAACGATTGCTCAAAACTGGGATGATGATGATGATGATGATGATGATGATGATGATGATGAAAATTTCGATCAATATTTTACTGATGATGAAATCAAGGATGATATGATTGATCAATACTGGGATGACGTTCATAATGAAGATATTGATAATTTTTTGGATGACGATGACATGGAAAAACAAGACTGGGATGACGATGCAATCGATCATGGAGTAAGTGATCAATACTGGGATGACAATGGAATCGTGGATGAAATGGATTATCAGGATTGGGATGACGTTGAAATTGATGATGAATTAGGTGATCAATGCTGGGATGACGATGAACTCCTTGATGAAATAGACTATCAAGATTGTAATGACGTTGAAATCGATGATACGGATGGAGATCAATTCTGGGATGACGATAGATTCGTAGATCATTTAGATTATTGATGTTTTGCAGACAATGAACTCTAAATAAACAATATTATCAATACTGGGGTCACTATGATATTGTGGGTGAAGGGATTTATCACATTTGGGATGCCATTGATAGTGGGGGGATTTTTGAATATTGGGATGAAAATGAAAATCGTGAAAGAACGATTGATCAAAATTGGGATGATGAGAATTTTGAGGAATTTGGTTTTCTTAGTTGGAACGAAGCTTATAATGGTGATGAAATCATTGATCAATATTTGAGTGATGATGATATCGATGATGATGTGATTGATCAAAAATGGGGAGACGTTTATTATGAAGATATTGGTACTTGAAAATAAAATTATTGATAACTATTGTTATCAATCTTTGGATGACAATTACATTGATGAAATTGTAAAACAAGATTGGAATGAAGTTGCAATCGATGATATTGATCAATACTGGAATTACAATAAAATCGTTAATGAATTGGATTATCAAGATTAGAACGGTGTTAAAATCAAAGATAAAGATAACATAAGTGATCTATTCTGGGATAGCAATGGAATCGTTGATAGAATATATTATGGTTGTGAAAGAATTAATGAATCCTGGGACGACAATGATGTTATTGATGAAATTCATGATGACGTGATCTATCAGAACTGGGATGATGATAAAAAAATTCGAATTGGAATGAAGTATAACCAGTAAAATAATAATTTAATAAAATAAAATAAAATTGATCAAAACTCGGATAATCATTGATCAATACTTAAGTGATAATGAAATTTGTGATGATGCGATTGATCAATACTGTGATAAAGTTCATTATTAAGATATAATTCATTACAGAGATGACAATGAAATTATTGAGAACTTCGGTCATTGATCTTGGGATGACGATGATATTTGAATTTGTTAAAATAAAAGTGGAATGGCAATGCAATCGATAATGGAAGAATGCAAATGTTTAATACCAGGTTCATTCTGAATTTCTAAATCCGACTCCAGTTTTGATGAGGTCGAAATAGAAAAAAAAAACTTGATGTAGCTCCATTATTTTTTAAAGGTACCATTTCCAGAAGCAACAAACGCCCTCATAACGAAACTATTGTCCTCCACGTTTGCAATGGTTCCTAATTTGACGTGTTCTTTAATTTGTTCAAGGGCGAACACGAGAAAATAGCTGGTTCCATTAATTCAACCAATGAGTAAGGTTTATCTTGGAATTCATAGTATCCCATAAATTTGTTGCGTATAGTGACAAAAACCTTGAAACGATCGATTAATATCCTACGCAAAAATTGTCCAAAAAGAGTTGGCTTATTAATTAACAAATCAGCAAATAGCAGAGTGCAAATGTGGATTGCGGATACAGAGTTCAAAAGCTCAAGGCAGATGATAATTTTCCCCAAAATTTAGCTAAAAATTCAAGTACTTTTTAGTTAAACTTGCATGTATTATAAACGACATTATACTTTAAACATCCCTAATATTTGATCAACGTTTTTGTTTTGTTTTTTTGATCTTCTATCATGTTTGTTTGGTTGTTTTGAGGTTTTTGTGCTTTTTGTGTTTTTATCATTATTTTTAATTCTCTTTACATTTTTTTTACATAAGTTTAAGTATGCTATAAAACTGTTATTGTTAATACTGTATGTTTAGAGATAAATCTATTTGATGTGAATATGTTAAGAATCAACGTGAAACTTAAGCTTGTTAGAATTAACTAATAATCGGTTTAAAGTAAAACGATGAAGTTTAGGTGGTGTTGTTCAATGTTACATGTATTAAAATTAAACTATGCTTTTGTTTGTTTATTTGTATGATTAAAATAAAACTACTTAAAATTTTAAATAGATTTTGAAATGTTTTCCAACACCAAGAAAACGTATCTGAAGATTAATTGACATTGGGTTGAGTAGAACCAGAAGGTGGCCGACAAATACTATGGAATGATTTCTGATTAGTATACATGTAAAACATATATCACGCTTGTGATGCTATAGTATTGCAGACGTGCTTGTGTTCCTTAGTTAGACAGCATGACATGTGTTCTTTTAAAACACTAGACTTGTGTAAAAAACAAAAACAAAAATACAAACTTTGAAGATGGGGGAACAAGATAGCGCAAATGCCCATTTGGTTTTGTAGTAAAAAACAATTTCAAATTAATTTTTTTCCAACCAAATATACTAGATGATGTTATATTACAAGTTTATAAAAGCACTATTTTAACAATATTCGGTTTTGAATATTTTAACAAACGATAAGAAAAAAAATAGATTCTAAAGTTTTGGTGGTATCGAACCCACAACATAAAAATCCTAGCTCTATAATGTTACCTCATGTGCTCTAACCACTGAGCCATTTCAGTCACAACAAACATCATTGTTAAATGCTAAATGCAACTTCAACCACGAATTGACGGACTTGTAGTATTTCTCTAAAACGTTCAATTGTTGGGATACAAAATGACATTTTTAAAGTAAAGTGGGTCATCTCTCCACGTTTTTGTTGATTGAAATCGGTTTGATTTCCTTTAAACCTCATATAGACTATGACAAAAATATGGAGCCCAGACCCACTCTATAATGAAAAAGCATTGAAGTTCTAAAAATGAAACTATTTGGAGGTTTTTGACACGCATACGCCAGTTTAAATCAACCTATTCCAAATATTTAACATATTTAAGGGTTATAAATCGATGTTATGGTAAATATACATTGACATTGCGATATCTACAATGACAACGATGTAAACAGGATATAAGAGGTATCGAAAATGTACACAGTATATATATGGTACGCTGCAAATGCAAATTTAATAATTATATAAATATGCCGATATTAACACAATGTCTACTGGGTTTTGGCCAACATTGCGATGTCGACAATATTGATAAAACATCGTGCATTGGACATACCTCGGGAGGGGGGGGGGGGGGCTAGCGTAGTATATATAGTGAAAATTGGTCAGTCTATTTAAAAATTATCAGAATGTTGAAAAAGAAGACAGATGATTCAGACATCTGAGTTTCGGTGAGAAGATCTACAAACTATTTGTTATTTTGTGGGGGAAATCCAAATCTAATTGGGAAAAAAGACTCCTTTTTCCATTGTGTTAAATTAAGTGTGCATTTAACAGATAATTTTATAAAGTGGTGCGGTTCTATACAACAATTTCCTGCTAGAGATTATTTATGTCTTTTTTAAGCAGAATATTCATATCCGGGATATAACCCGGATTGGTTTAAACTTTACATCTCTCATCGCCAAGATGTTTGATTAAGCGTAGATTTAACTTTGAAATAAAGATTAAGTATTACATTGAATAATTTAAAAAAATGACATTTTAGTGAGAGAAAATGAGTGCAACAGACTTAAAGAATCAAGGAAATAAGCATTATGCTGCTAGAAACTACGAGGCTGCCGTTAACTGTTATTCAAAAGCAATTGTAAGTCCCAGTTTAGATATCGATATGATATGTTAGTGATAAAATGATGAATTTCGATTAAAATATAAGTGTATGTGGCCATGATTTTATTCCATTGTCTTCGTGTCTGTCAGTACATTTCATTAAAACACAACCTTCCTTATACAATGTTTGGTGAATAAAATCTAGTTAAGTTATTTTAAACGTTTTCAAAATCGTGGTGTCAGCAGTATCCTATTTATTCACCCTTCCTGCATCTCTCAGCTGTCTTTATCAAGGAAAAAAATATTTGTTTTTTTTTTTTTAAGAACAGTCTCTCTTAAAAGATAAAGATTTTTATCAGTATTTCTTGGTTGAGAAATATGCAAACGTGTCAAGGCTTATTATGAATTATACATTATTAAGAAATGGACAAAGCAGTTTATAAAAAGTGTAAACTGGTCCAAGTTATGTAACATAGGTAGAAATTCAAAAATAAATTCCTAATGATTCATTTCAATTTTCTACTGCTGAACTGATGTGTATTTGTACAACCTGTATTTTATAAAGTAACATAAAGCAGATTATGGGTATTTTGGGTTTATTTCATGGGTGTCATTTTCTGATGTAGGGATGTTATGTTATTAGTCCCCTACCGGTTTCACCGGAGGGGACTATAGCTTTCCTCTGCGTCCGTCAGTCTGTCTGTCTGTCCAACTTCAGTTTTCCACGCTTTTTTTTTCTTAATGCGTTTGAGGAATAACATGAAATTTGCTGAACAGCTTCAAAATGTCAAACTACAGATCAAGTTTACATTTTTGTAGCGTCTGGTGACATATTTTCGAGAAAAATAATTTTTTATTTTCCAATTTTTTAATGTTCGTGTTCGGTATCGGGTTCGGTGTGTATTGAATAAACGAGGAAAGTATGTAGTCAGTAATAATATTGTGCATTACTTGGACCATTCCTTTTATTGTTTCTAACGAAACAAATAAGTGCTATAAAATAGTTTCAAGCATTGTGTTGTTAATTTACCGGGTAATCGACAGGGTTTTTTGTATAATTACAATCGGGTTCGTTATCGGGTTGGTCTGTTGATTCGGGGTACAGAAGACGGTAAGAATGATATTCTGCATTACAGTGCATTGTTTTCACAAATTTCTACAAACCGGTAGGGGACGTGTATTGCTTATGCAATACTCTCAGAATGCTTGTTCGATTTAGTTTAATTTGTTTTGTCAATCAATTAAAGTGTTACAACCTGAATTTTAATTATTCTGCTTTGTATATGGTGTTTCCTCTAACTGCAGATAAAAAGTCCAAGCACACCAACATTTTTCACCAACAGAGCTTTGTGTTACTTGAAACTAAAAAACTGGGACCAAGCCTTACAGGACTGCAGAAGAGCTTTAGATCTTGATCGATCAGTTGTGAAAGGACACTTTTTTATGGGACAGGCTCTTGTTGAGTTGAGCTTGTATGATGAAGCTGTAAGCAGTCTTAAAAGAGGTATGTTTTTTATGATCTTGTTTGCTAAACTGGTATGTACACTTCTGACCACAAAAAATTGGTATAAATCAACTTTTACCCAAACACATAGTAACGTGTATTTACTGTTGTCAAAGCCTTCAATATAAATACATATATGCATGCAAGGAAGTTGACTTAATTTTCTTTATTTTTAGCTCATGATCTAGCCAAAGAACAAAAATTGAACTTTGGGGATGATATAACATGTGCACTTAGACATGCCAAGAAGAAGAAATGGAATATGATAGAGGATAAAAGAATTCAACAAGAAATAGAACTACAGACGTACATAAATAAACTGATAAGAGAGGACACAGACAGGTACATGGAGTAATACTTTAATGGTTATAGATGGCAACAGGTAATTTTGGACTTGTTAGATTCATATAGATTTTGAGATTACACAAACTATTAATTCAGATTTTATAAAAAGTGTCACACATCTAACATAGCATTTCAATGGGTAAAAAAAGATGTACTGGGCATGAGATGACAAAAACAAAACAGAAATATTATATTGTAAAACATTGGTATTACCTTTTACCTTCCATTATAGAATGAGAGATGAAGTAAAGAAAACAACCAATGAAGAAGATGGTGAGGAAGACAAGATTTTAAGTGAAATTGAAGAGGAGCAGGTTAGCTTTTATGAAAATTAAATGTAGATTATTTATTTTTAATATCACTTGTATTTTCTTCAAGGAAGAAAAGAACAAGATCATAAATGAGAGGGTTTTTCTTTTAAGGACCAAAAAATCAAGGAAATAAATGATCTGTTTGCAAAAGTGGATGAAAGAAGAAGGGTGAGTTGAAATTGAAAGAAAATTCACAGAACGATTCTTACCATAGCAATTGTCAAACTATTTGTGGTCAGGTTTGCTTATTCCAGTCGGTAAACACTGCCATTTTTTCATTTATCTCAATACAGAAATTGTTTTGATTGTTGAATAATAGAGTCATGTACAACGAACAATAAAAATATTAAAAAGGATAAGAGGGAAACATTATATGAAAAAAAAATTGCATTCATATTTTCTGTTGGCTTAAAATTTTGCATTAACATCTTCCAATTTTCCAGGGGAGAGATGTTCCGGATTACTTGTGCGGCAAAATTAGTTTTGAACTAATGCGCGATCCTGTAATAACGCCGAGTGGAATAACGTATGACAGGAAGGACATCGTGGAGCATCTCCAGGTAACAAAGGATCAGTTTCTTTTCTCATATGTATATGTATTTATTATTGAAACTGTATGCTATTATTATTGATTGTTAATCGATTTATGTATTTAATAATTTGTACATTTTTTCCAGAGAGTTGGACATTTTGACCCAGTGACTCGAACAGACTTGACCCAGGATCAGCTCATCCCTAACCTGGCTATGAAGGAAGTGATAGACAATTATTTAGAAGAAAATCCTTGGGCAGAGGACTACTAGCACTAATTACATGTACATGTGATTAAGCAACTTTCAAACCATTCCGCGTCTCAATTTTATATTTAGATGTTTCATGGTTTTCATTGATGCAGAGAATGAAAATGTATTCAATATCATTATTTCAAAATCTAGCAAGATTTTTACTTCAAGAACCTTTACATGTACTTTCGTAGATCCCATTATTGAACTGCTTAGATGACTGCATTTATAATATGCATTGTTTCCCAGGAAACAAATTGTTATTAGGTACATGGGTAGTTCAATATGTGTATGTGTACGAGTGCTAAAAGTGAAATTTAAGTATATACAATGTATATCTATTGATTATGTAATCTTTTTAATTTTAATACATGTAACATATTCATGTACATAAATTATGAGCCTCATGGCTTATTAGAAAGGATTTAACTTAACTATTAAGCAGGAAAAAAATTAAATATCTGGTAAATTAACTTGTTCATATTATCAGATATAAACATATGATATTATTATGTATCAGTCATTTCAATGTACTTGTATCTGTAATTCCAGAAGTAAATGTGTAACCAGTCACTGGTTCTGATTGTAGTGAAGCTCACTCAGGTCAGGAGTGTGATTCTGCATCAGTTCTTTCTTTGACAGTATTTTATCTTAACCCTCTTAATTATGTCTCTATCCTCAGAAAAATTATACTATATATATAGAGCATTTCTTGCCAATGTGGTAGAAAATCGGATCTAACCATTCTTTTGTCATCTCCTGTACTAAGAAGAATGGGGAAACTTTAAGGAAGAAGTGTTCTCAACAACATTTTTTTTCTTCCTGTTTTTGGAGAGGGGGATATTTAGTTGTAATTGTGTCTTTTTGTTGTACAGTACAAATCTTTACACATGCAACAATTTTTTACACTTACAAAAGGAAGCGACCTTTGCAATCAATCAATTTTATTTACATGTAAATTTAAATTGGTCAATTACCATTTAACCAAATGCTGCTACAATCAATTTATCAGGAGAATGTGGTGTTGACAGCTCTTGAGTTAATTGTAAAATGAGGGAGTGGCTAAAAATATCTCAGGTAATATATTTTGTTGTTAGCAATTCAGTTTAAAGGTATAATGTGTCAATCATCTGTGAGATTTTAGGAGTCCAGTTTGATTGGTTTATGGGTGAAACAACTGTTGATGTATAAAAAGAAGTTGCTGTTTTCAGTATGAAAAAAGTTGCTGTTTTCAGTATGAAAAAAGTTGCTGTTTTCAGTTTTTGTGTGATTGTCAGCTGGACTTTTAGGAGGCTGGATAATCAAGAAATTAACCATCAGATCTACATAAAAATTTAAGATATGGTTTGTTTAGCTACAGTATAAACTATTATTTTAAATTAGTTAAAAAAAACCCATATGTTCTGCCCTTTAAAGTTTGGGATTTCCTATTGAGATCTTCTTTTAAATAAGTCCAATGCAGTCTAAAAAGGGCCGTGACAACTGAACCTCTTAAATAGCTTTAAAAAAAGAAGAGATAAGGACAGAAATTAAAGAAAGTGTTTAAGGATTGAGTGTTTATGAGGAAAGAGAAAAAATAGAAGAAAAGGTCATGGAGAGAGAGAGAGAGAGAGAGAGAGAGAGAGTGTTGAGTAGCCTCCAGAACAACCAATTTTCATTGGTTTTTTATTTTTTATTTATTGTGACAAAAAATTCTGCACAATGTCATGATCAAAAATCCTCGGTTTCATTGTACAAAAGAGAGCATTTACATGTAAAATCAATAAAAATTATTTCAAACACGATGCTACATGTATATGTACATGCCTATATGGACATTCCTCTTGAGTATTTTTATTTATATTGGAGAAGATGGCCTATTTTATATGTACACCAACTCCAATCTTGGAATTCTTTGTAATGTTGAATGTTGGATTCATATACATATACATGCAAGAGACAAACAGTAAGTTTATAAACTGGACTAATTTTTATTCTAGATTTCTTTATATATTGATTGTAATTATAGCTGGAGTATGTTACAGACAAATGTGATCCAGTGTCCAAGATCATATGACTTTTTACTGGAATTATCCAATCAGAACAGAAGGCCACAGTAAAGACCATGTTACACATAGCAAGAACCATAAACGGCCATTTTCATGGCCACAAAAATATTTCGAAAAGCTGCTTCTATTGCACAAGATTTGAAACAAAATATTTATTCAAATGGTTATTTTGTAGTAATGGCTTTTCTGTTCCATTTAAGTTAATCACAGAAATGTTTTTAAATGCACACTTGGTCAATGTAAAGGAATTTTTACTCTGACTTGCGAAAACAACAACAGCATGAACTACAACATTTTCATTTGCAAAAATTTGTTTCACTACATTCAAAGCTTTGCCAAGTGTATCACCTCGATGCACAGCACCTGTTGCCACTTGAACAAGGTACAATGTTTTTTCCTGAACTTTGACCATTTTACTTGGCGAACACCCTTCATTTACTTCACCACACATGCCACAGTCAAAGACAAAGTAATCTACTCCCATAAAATTTGGTATTTGTGGATACACCAAAAAACTATCAAATGACTTTGAAATTTGTTTTATAAACAGGGAAAATAAAGCCACATTTCGTTCATGACCTTTGAAATTTTCTGATACATCTTGATCATACACAGATAACTCGTTTCCATTTGGTTCGAAGAAATTTTTAAAAGAATGCACTAAAGAACATCTTGCTTGTGACAATTCTTGCTTTGACTGTGATACCTCATACACTGTTTCACCACCAATGGAGAATGGCAAAAGTACAGATTGGATCTCCTTTTGAGTCGCAACTAACAATTTTTCAAACTCTTTTCTTGCACCACCGTTCTGAAACATAATTGGCAAAATTTTATTAGAGCCAACAGTTTTTGCAATTTGTAGCATCCCCTCTAAGTCATAAGGAAGCCTTTCTCGCCAACAGTTTGCTAAGATAGGAATCAAATGTCGAATTTTCACACAGACATCCCCAACATCCAAATCCATCCTTGCATATTCAAGATTTTCTGTTTGAATTCTGAAAGGCTCAACTTCAAAAATGTTGATTCCTATTTTTAATTCCTGTGCCCATTCTCTTTTAATGATGATTTCTTGTTTGTTTGGAATACAATGGAGAAGAACAGCAGTGTGGAGCTGAAACTTGGTATATTCATCGTTTTCAGAACTTCTAAAATTTAGGATTTTATGTTGTTTCATTTTTGTGTACTGTGCAAATGCCTCTTCAACTGTTCCATTTGTTCTTGGATACATATCATAAAGCACACTGTGCAACAATCGAGGTGTCATTATGTACTCCTTTGAAAATTCATCATAAACTTGCTTTCCTTTATCTAAAAGGCTTAATCTATGCTTATAATTCTTGCTCTCCTTGTCTTTTCTCGATAACATGTATTCTAAGGCTCCCTTCCAAATGTTGAGAAAAGTGTCTTCATCAAGCTGAAATTCTCTTCCAAATTCCATAAACTTATGTGCACTTGCAGTGAAACCTGTTTCAATGAGAATGAACTGTGGATATATAACTTTCCGCTTGACAATTTTTTCAATTTTTTTTAGATAATGGGCATTATACAGGGTAAGATGATCCACTATTATGCAGTCCCTATTTCCAAATTTCTTAGAATACGCTACAAAGGATTCCAAATCTTCATCTCTTGCTTCAATGCTATTCAAGTCAACATAATGAACTGCAAGGTCACCATTTTCCCGACATTTCAAAACATAGTAAATTGATGATGATGATTTCCCCAAACCCTCAAGTCCGTTTAGATAGATCCAGGTGTTATCTGTTGCCCTTTCATCCTCTAATCTTTCAAGAAACTCTTCATGAAACTTGGTCTTTATAAAGTATCTTCCATCCATAAAGCGGCATACAATTTCACTAGCAAAATTATTGCCCTCTTCATCATCATACACATGTCTTAGAACACTGGGTTCAAACTCCTGAATCTGAAAAATAAATTGAAATAACAAAAGACTATATTTGGTATGATCAAATATCTGCCCCCAATTTTAACCAATTTTAAAACAGTATCGTATAAAAACCAAATCTTTATAAATCATTGTACAGAGGATGCCTATCACTTTAATCTTGATTTCAGTCATCGTTGCTCATTCGCTCTTTATCTATGACGTCACCATAATGACCCATTCCCGCAATTTTACAAACAAATGAAAATATTTTAATTTTTTACTTATATTTTGCATTCGCAAGTACATGTATAGAGCGCAGGTCTGCTCAAGTACGATTTTAACCTATGTTTTTCTTCATATAATTTTACACATCATACTAAATCAAAGGCCGGAACGGCCACAAAGGCGTCGAGCTGACATTTTTTTCTTTTATATAGAATGATACCAATAATTTGAATTTCTGTACTAATAGTCATATCAAATGATATTAGACTTAGAATAGAAAGTATATGAATTATGTTTTCTGCTGCTTTAAAAACAAAAATCAGTATATTTTCTTATAAAATAGGTAGTGGTGCTTTTTTAATACAATAACTCATCATAATTGCAACAAGAGGCCCATGGGCCACAAATCGCTCACCTGAACAATAGTCCTTGCATCATTTTTTTTCGAAAGGGTTTATTATGATGTGAACTCTTAATAAATATTGTAAAACTTATATATTTCAAGATTTTGCCATATATTAAACAATACATAAAAAGAAGATAATAACAATTTAATCTTTCGCATGTTGTCACTATTCACAATTGCTCCACCTGTAAAATACATTTTATTAATGTATAGAAAAATCATATGCTAGGAAAGGGGAAAACTGAAAAGCTCATAAAAAAAACTACCTACCCTATTTTAAAATCTGATGAAATAGGAAACACACATATTTGTTTTTCTTGCCTTAGCAGTGTCCGAGAACCTTACTGGAGTGCGACCATTTCTCGCCGAGTACCATTTCTCGCCAGTATATTGTGACGTCAGTTTTCATTTTTAATTTTATGTGTTGATAAAATGACGCCACAATGTCCCGGCGAGAACTGGTCGCACGCCAGTAATATAACAATAAATATTGTTCTTTATAGTTCATATTTTAAAAATAAGGGTCCATAAAAATCAGTCTAACAATTTTGATGTTGATTGGCCTGACAATTTATCGTAAAAATTGTTAGACTGCTATCACAGCTTAAAATTAAAATTATGTTTACTCCAAATGCAATACAGTCATGCAAACTAATTATTAATAATAAACAAAACATTGAAAAACAAAAACAATTTCTTTTATTTCATTTTATGCTTGTCAAAATGTAGCATCAACATGATATAGACGTCTGTAGAACATCTAACCCCGATTTTAATCTTTCATTGCAAAAACAAATCGTAGTAACATTGTTCTCCGATATCAGTACCATTCATATTTACCAAGGTCGTGGTTGCACTTGTTTGATTCGATCGGTAAACTTTACAATTGAATTACGCAACAATTATTCCAATAATCGATGACAAATTAAATAGCTTTAAGTATAAAAAAAAAAGAATCTTGAAAACGCGGTGTAAAAACAAATGGCATGGTGATTATGCTGATAGTTTACTGTAAAGCTGAATTCGGAACTACGATTTACCACTATTTCATAAAATATTCTTTATATCATTCTTCGTTAAAAACGTTACTTTTATAGTTAAACCGGCAAATCACAAACTTTTCTTTTATCAAAATTGACGTCTGAAATCTTCTTCAAAATGGCGGTTAGTTAGTACAAACAAAGAGCTTCCGTTTCGTAATTCCGAATAACAAGCCCGATCTTATATAAATGAACACACAATCAGAACACGCTTACAACACATAGTTTGAACCCTTCTAAGGGTCCCAGTATTAGACTGAGGGTCACCATTTTTACAATTTAGAATCTGCCTTATATATAGAAGTTGTCATATAATATTGGTAATATTGGAGCAGCGGTTCTTGAGAAGAATATTTTAAAAGATACCCCCCCCCCCCCCCTTTTTCACAGTTTCATGATTATTTCTCGTTTAAAAAGGGATTGCCCTTTGAATTTTACAATTTATAATCTCCTTAATATAATAATGCTTTCTGCCAAATTTCGTTAAAATTGGATGAGTGGTTTTGGAGAAGAAGTTGAAAATGTGAAAAGTTTACAGACGGACGGACAGACGGACGGACGACGGACAACGGGTGATCAGAAAAGCTCACTTGAACCTTCGGTTCAGGTGAGCTAAAAATCGAAGAAATTCCAAAGTTCAAAAATAATTTGTTTCTTTCTGCTTCAAACAGTCTTTGAACAACTTTCACAGGTTCATAATTTGAATACATTAACAGTGTGTCCCTAATTATAATAATAAAACATACATTTATTTATTTCAATTCCCGTTTGAAACAAGATTTCCTATGGTATGGTTGTTTACAAACAAATCCACAACACGTGCTATCTAAAATGCTCGACCAAACTAACTGCATTATCGAGTTTATTTTTTGCAACGAAATTACTAGATACGTTTATCGCTTACATTTATTTTGGAGACCGTGCCCGATAACAAATAAATTTACATCTAAAATGTTATTTCTATCGGGCACTGTCTCCAATTAAAATGTAAGCGATAAACTAAAATAATATCTAGTGAATCTTTACACTTAGGCCTGATTGTATTCATCCGCCATTTCTTGATTAAGCAAATTTATTCTTATGCAATGAGTTGTCAATCACCAGGGAGGCAAAGTTGGGTTTTTTGTACACAATTTAGTTGAATAAATGGAAAAAAATCTTGTAATACGTTTAATACTTTTAGGAACTTATTTCTTAATAATGAGCATTTAAAAGGCGGTGCAGCGCGTGAATTTTGGACGATTGCCAATCCAGACGATCGCTAGAAGGCTGCCGAGCATTAGCTCGACGCCTTAAAAATGGTACTTGAGCAAGCCTGAGCTCGATGTTTCCAGAAAAAAAAACCTTTGGAAAACACCCATATTTTGCTACAAAACATCAATTTATCAAAATAAGACAATCTTCGTGACGTCATTTCTATATAATGACATCACTGTGGTGATAACCTTTTACACATTCACAGTGTGCGAAATTAACTTTTTTGTACCATAGACAATCGGTCTACAACATTTTCAAAATCTTTAGACCTGACTGATTTCCTATAGACCAAAAAGAATAAATATTTTTCTTTATTTGTATTGTAGTTTTATTCAGGGTGAAATAACAGGGTACTTCACAATTCAATAGGAACTCTTACTATAGGACATGGTGCAGGGTGCCCGGCTCTAACCCACAACAGTGACATTGCCATGTAATGATTATTTTGCAATACCAATCAAATAAACTCAAATAGAGTAAAGGAAAATAAATATATAAAATATCCTATTCCCTTGAATACTGTAGATAACACAATAAAAAAGGAAACAAAAGTGCAGAATATAAGACAACGTAAGGAAAAACTGAACGTTAGCTATGAATTCCAGGACTGAGGCGTGCATTCTGGTGTCACGAATGCGAAAACTAGAATGGTGTATGACTATCCGGTTTTTTTCCCAGGTCGAGCACCTTCTGAATACTTCAGCACATGGCAATTACGTTCTGTTTCTTATCGCAGTGTACTAAAAGGTATTGAGTAAAACGTTCAATCGACTAGATGACAGGCTGTGTTTGTTCTATAGACAAGGCGTATTTTCTATAGATTTTGTCTGTCTACCGTTAATTTCGCACACTGCATTCATTTTTAATATGATTTCAACTATCTTCCAGCTTATTTTTAAAACCCTTTTTAAAACTTTAGTTTTGTGGGCGAAAAATGCATTATACCGCACATAATCCTTTACTATTAATTGATACCTAATGTTTCATATCAAAACATATTGTATCGCATTTAATCTATTGTTATGTAGATTCAATATCGGAAATTTTTAACTAAGATAAGTGACATAGCTTTAAGGGCAATGTACCAAAATTGAAATTGTTGTGAAATAGAAAACTAAAATGCATCAACAGAAAAGGTTTAAGGAGGCAGGGCGGTCAACAATTTTACCATCAGATCTTAAAGAAGAGGGTGTAATACAAGGAAAAGTTTTCTTTAACAACACATAGTCTGTTGTGTTCTATTGTAAACTGGTACATGTATATATCTAGAAATGTATTTACTCAATTATTTATTTGGATCTATTCTTCATTTAGACTACGGTATCTTTAACACACATATGACACAATATGTCAATTAAAAATGAACAGAGGAATTAGGAATAAGAGGCCCACACAAGGCCTGAACAACAGTTCCTTGTAATATTTTATATTAGTTTTTTAAACATTTTACCAATATATTTCTACGTTAAACTTTAAACACCTCTTGGGGCCTAAGTATTAGTCCGGGGGTCACAATTTTAACAATTTAGAATCTACATCATCTAGGATGTTTGCACAGTAATAATCTCACAAATTGTAGCTTTGTAGTTATTGAGAAAAAGATTTTAAACATTTTCCCTACATATTTCTATGTTAAACTTTGAACCCCTCTTGGAGCCTCAGTAATAGTTCCGCCGTCATGATTTAAACAATTTAGAATTTACATCATTTGAGGATGCTTGCACAGTAATCCCACAAATTGTAGCATTGTAGTTCTTGAGAAGAAGATTTTTAAATATTTTCCCTATATATTTCTTTGTTAAACTTTGAATCCCTCTTGGTTCCTCAGTATTGGTCTGGGGTCACGATTTTAACAATTTAGAATCTACATTATTTTAGAATGCTTGCATAGAAATCTCACAAACTGTAGCATTGTAGTTCTTGAGAAGAAGATTTTCTAAAATGCACCCCCTCCATTTTTTATTATTTTTTTTTTTTTTTTACAATTTTGAGGTTTTCTCCGCTTTGAATATAATCTGGCCTTTTATTTCTGCAATTTATATTTATCTTCTTATAAGGATACTTTGTGCCAAATTTGGTTGAAATTGGCCAAGTAATTTTAGTTCAAAAGGTAAAAAGTTTATAGTTGGATGGACAGACGGACGACGAACAGAAGGACAATGGGTGATCAGAAAAGCTCACTTGAGCTTTCAGCTCAGGTGAGCTAAAAATGGTAAAAATTTAGTCAGTTATCAAGAACAAGTGTAAACTGTAAAATTATCAACTGACAACGAACGACAGTGGTTGAAGACAAATTAATTACAATCGGCCACCACAATGATTTGAGATTTTTCTCTATATAATCCTTAGTAAAAATTTGACCCCCCCCCCCCCCCCATTGTGGCCCACACCCTATCAGACCCCGGGAATCTTGATTGGAACAAACTTGAATCTACACTACCTTCAGCTTTTCTGATCAATTGGCTTTGGCGAAGAGGATTTTTAAAGATTTGTCTTTAAGTGAAAAGTTATCATGTCATGACTACAATGCCGACTACAGATGAGACAAGTTTCAATCAGAAAAGCTAACATGAGCCCACTTATGTTGGGAAAATTTTGAATGGAAATAAAAATTTGTTTTTGACATGTGGATCAATAGATTACAGAATTTTTCATAGGTTAACAGATTTAATTAAAGATACTTACTGGATTTGCCATGTCCAATGCTCTCACTGACAGGTGTGTCTTCTGTATTTATCAAACTAGAGGAAATAAAGAAAAAGTTTCACTATACACACTAAAAAAATTCACAATTGACATGAAATAAGCTATATATAACAATACCACTGGTATAATATATATAGCTCATTTCGCATTTAATTGTGAATTTTTATAGTGTATTATGCCTCAACCGATGCTTTAAAATTAAACATAGGTAATCACAGATTACAAAGCTCACCGAGACGAGGCTTCACGTTTATGACACCACATTTACCACATAATATGAAAATCATAGTTACCAGTAATGATCTTGGATATTCATGGACACTGTAGTGTGGTTTGACACAATATCGTATATATGTTAAACTAGAGGCCCAGGGGCCACATCGCTCACCTGAGCAACAATAGGCATGATATAATCAGTTTTATGGAGTCATATACAAAATATCTGGACAATGTAGTATAATACATGTAGATCCTGTACAAATAAAAATCGATTTTCCCCCTAGATATTCTTATGTTTATAACTTAGCCCCTTTTCTAACAGGATGATTTTATAGTCATATCACATATTGAGCATTGTAGTTCTCAAAAAGATCCTAAACAATTGTTTATAGATGGGATATAAACCTATATTGAACTTTGAACCCCTTGTGAGGCACAAGAATCGTCCAGGGGCCAGAGTCTAAACAATTTTAAAGAATCAATAATATGTCAACATGCTTGCATATAAATATAAGTAAAACCATATATTATAACATTTCAGTTTTTGTGAATAATTAAAATGTCTTCCTTTGTAAAACTGGATCCCCAATGTGGCCCCACCCTACCCTCGGGGATCATGACATGAACAAACTTGAATCAACACTACCTGAGGATGCTTCCATTATTCCATACAAGTTTCAGCTTTTCTGGCCAATCAGTTTTTAAGAAGATTATAAAGATTTTTTTCTATATATTCCTATGTAAAAATTACCACCCCCCCCCCGGGGATCATGATTTGAACAAACTTAAATCTACCTTACCTGAGGATGCTTCCAAACAAGTTTCAGCTTTTCTGGCTGATTGATTTCTGAGAAGAAGATTTTTAAAGATTTACTCTATATATTCCTATGTAATAATTTGACCCACCATTGTTGCTCCACCCTTCCCCTGGGGATCATGATTTGAACAAACTTGAATCTACCCTACTTGAGGATACTTCCACACAAGTTTCAGCTTTCCTGGCTGATTGGTTTCTGAGAAAAAAATATTTTAAGATTTACTCAATATATTCCTATGTAAAAATTTGACCCCTATTGTGGCCCCACCTTACCCCCAGGGATCATGATTTAAACAAACTTGAATCTACCCTACTTAAGGATACTTCCACACAAGTTTCAGCTTTCCTGGCTGATTGGTTTCTGAGAAGATTTTTAAAGATTTACATTATATATTCCTATGTAAAAATTTGACCCACCATTGTGGCCCCACCCCTACCCCTGGGGATCATGATTTGAACAAACTTGAATCTACCCTACTTGAGGATGCTTCCACACAAGTTTCAGCTTTTCCGGCCAAATGGTTTTGGAGAAGATTTTTGAAAAATACCAACAAATTTATAATGATTTTAATTACCTCCCCTTAAAAGAGGACCTGGCCCTTCATCATAACAAACTTGAATCCCCTTCACCCAAATATGCTTTGTGCCAAGTTTGGTTGAAATTGGCATAGTAGTTCTGGAGAAGAAGTTGAAAATGTAAAAAGTTTACAGACGGACAGACAGACAGACGGACACTGGACAAAAAGTGATCAGAAAAGCCCACTTGAAATTTCAGCTCAGCCCAATAAAATTTTGCATCTTTTTTTTTTTTTTTTTTTATCCTGCATGTTTTTAATATGGCTGATCGATAGAGAACTCTTGTGCAACAATATTACAGTGAAGTTGCCAATTCTGGGCTGTCTCCAATTTAGGGTCACTCCTATAATTTTCATGTCAAATTGTTGAAAATGAAGCAGAAAAAACTTTATAAATACACTGACCACAAACTTTGGGCCTTTCTGTATTTGATCAGTAAAAAATATTTGAAGGAAAACATTTACAGACCATCCGAGAAATGAAATTAGGAATCAAGCGCTTTTGAGATAGAGATTTTCACTCATCTAAGACATGCTATTTTCGTTATTTACACTGCAGCGTGGTTGATGTGAAAGTTGTGGCTGAGTATTAATAGCTGCACAATATTGCACATGCATTCAGTTATCCATGTTCATTATAATAAGTGCTCAATCAAATTTACACTTATTGATAAATCAAACTGCAGGAGTTTCCCCAACTGCGGGTCAGTTTAACTGAAACATTTTTTTTGTGGTTTTACCAGTCAGGGGTGTGACTGAAATCCATCATATTGAAAAATAACTGATTATTGTCATTCCTACTAACTACATAATGTACACATCTTTTTATTTTTGTAAATATGACTTGTTTTCATCATATTTCCATTCCTAAGTTAATTCTTCCCACCCATGCATTTACTTCATAGTACACTATCCTGCCATGGTCCCATGTGTAGAAAAATACTTTGACTCATAGTTGAAACCAAAATAAATTAATGCACCCGTAAAATAATTGAGATAACTAAGTGCACCCAGACTTACTAATTTATTTAAAAATGATGATTTCTAGTCATAAAACTGAATTTTAGTAAAAACTGAAATCCATCATCTTTAGAATAATGATGAAAAACTGTCGTAACTATTTGGAGTTTATTTTAAGACATAGAGCAACCTCTGAAAAATGAATATGACTCTATTTCATCATTTTTTATCAAATTGTTAAGTCTGTAAGTTAGTAGAAATGACAATAATCAGTTATTTTTCAATATGATGGATTTCAGTCACATCCCTGACTGTTTACGATGACAAGTCAGAGGGAGAGAATGAATTTCAGTTGAATAAAATTTTCCATGCCGCTCTGTTGTCATTATATTTATCTTGTTTGTTATTTTTCTTTCGAAACAGTCAGACATGACCCAGAATATGGCGACTTCACTGTATAGCGTGCCGCCATCGCGCCATTATGGGATTTGATGCTAACGGTCATAAATGCCGCTGAGCAACGATTGAATATTTTATAGAATATACTTACCGCTTTCTTTACTTCACCATTTTCAGCTGATCCGAAGAAAAGCATGTAAATTTCAGTAGTCAGCAGTTCAGGTTGAATTTTCACTGTTGACCCACTTTGCAATGCCTGTCTAATATGCGCAATAGAGAGACAGAGGACCAGTCTAAAGCACGGATTTATTGAAATTTGCGGAATACGATTGACAAAACGAAAACGGGAAACCAAGAGTTGTCATTCTTTATTTTTTTTGTAGGTAAAAAGCACAGGCACTTGACCTTATATATTACTCTCATAATAAAAATAAATACCCTATAATTATTAGTTATAGGGTATTATTTTTTATTATAAGAAAAATTTATAACGCCAGGTGCCTGTGGTAAAAAGTCTGAGTGTTCAAAGACAGACAATAACTATTAATTATTTCATGTGATTTATTATTTTATTAGTAAATAAAAATGTTTTTTGATCGCGATGTTAACTTAACGAGTCCGAGCCTAATTAGCTCTACCCTAAATGACCTTGGTATTTGATAAAAGAGCGCACTTAATATACGATATGGCCTACAATATAGAGGCCCGTTCTGCAAACATCAGACATCTTCAATATTATACAATATTTAGTTAAAATATATTCAAAGAAACGCAAATTACACAATTATCATGCTGAAAAAGTCTTAATCATCGTAGACGACATCATTGAAATCTTAAGGTTTTGTTAGGGATATATAGGAAAATAGTTAGTTTGCGATGAAAAGTTGGATATTCGACTATTTGAACCAGTTTAAACCAAAGAAATCCGATATATATTATGTTCTATAGGTATTGTAGTACACGTTTACATTAAATTTGAATTGAAAGTGTTATACATATGCATGCGTGGCGTATTGGTAACGCGTAGGTCTTTCGACTTTGCGGTCGCTGGATTGATTCCACCAAGTAGTAAATATTTTTTTTCACTTGAAGCATGATAAGAAGAGAGAGTTTAAATAACACTTACCTTATCTGCTGCATATTTTTTTTTCAAATTGTTTTGTTCAGTTAAGACAATTAAGAGTATAACACCCAATATAAACAGATTTCTTTAATAACACTACTTACATTCATTGCATTTTGCTGGAAGTTATCGCGATTCAGCATATCAACTGACTTTATACATAGAGTTCTATATATTCAGTTCTCGATGAAGGTTTCCCGAATTTATGACAAGTCAATGGTTACAGACATTATTATAAAATCAGTACCTAGATTTCAAAAACCATTCCGTCCAAACACATGTGTAGGCGAAATAGGCGCTATACTTTTTTCTGGCATGTAGTTTCACTTCTCTCTCTCTCTCTCTCTCTCTCTCTCTCTCTCTCTCTCTCTCTCTCTCTCTCTCTCTATATATATATATATATATATACCCCCATTTTCTAGAGGTTCTTCTCGCAAGTTATCAATTTTTGCTATGGGACTCGATGGAAATTGGTCGGAAAAGCGCTTAATTTTCACTTTCCCCATATTTTTTGTGTTTCTGCCATATTGATTTCTTTTTCTTTCAAATAATTAAATGAAATGAAAACGATTGTAAAAGTCACCAAATAATGAAACTTTAAAAAATGCTCACCTCGTGGTTTGGTCCAGGGATATCTAACCCCCCCCCCCAATGGTATATTGCTGTATGTATTGGATTTTAAAATTAATTTTAAGCAAATATCTTTTAAAATACGATTACGTTTCTCTGTTAATATTTCTTTATTTTTCAAATCCATCGCCGCCTCGAGTGAATGAACGAATCATACTTTATTCATCGGCTTTATGCATAGTTTACAACGAAAGGAAACGTTGACGTGTAAAGCAATATCACTATTTCTCAACTAATAAACGTTACATATTTATATAATATTATTTTTGTATGTAATTCTGCACCTACGGCTGCACGAAAATAAAAAGACGCACAAAGAAAAGCACACTCGAACTGTATTCTCTTTTGAGAGGTGGACAGGCATAGCCTACGTAGGCTACGCATGTCCACTTCTCAAAAGAGAAAAACTCGATCGAAATGTACTCGGCCTCGTTAACAGACATTGCCTGTCTCTCTGCAAGAGAGTTTTGCAAATAAAAATAACCTTAAGCCTTTCAGATTTATATCCAAAGAAACTGACATTAAAATCGAATGCAACCGTGACATATTATTTTATTATTGTTTCTTATAATTAGGTTCTTTAATACAAGAGTTAAACAATGCCAAATATTTACATTCAGTGTATATTTCCCCTTATGTTTGCATTGGAAATCTGCGACGTTCAATTTCCTATATTTACATTCAGTGTATATTTCCCCTTATGTTTGCATTGGAAATCTGCGACGTTCAATTTCCTATGAACACACTTAGGTTAGATGATGAGTTTTATTATGACGTCACAAACGTCGAAGTGCAACGTCACAAGCGAAATTCAGAGTTCACTCTTGTGGCTGTTACAATAGCTCTTCCATCAATTGAACTTACCCTTAGGACAATACAGTAATTTTGTGGTATAAATCACATTTGCAGACAAGGCAAGAATTTAAAAGAAATATAAATATAAGCAATGAATGTTTATTTTGGGATGTCGTCGGTCCTATAACACACCAGGCCGTGCAGACAAATTATCATACCGCGCTAACGCGCGGTATTCAATTTGTCTGCACGGCCTGGTGTGTTATAGGACCGACGACATCCCAAAATAAGCATTCATTGCTTAAATACAAATAACACATGCATGTATGTTACTTATATACATGTGGAGGCGATGCTTCAAGCATTTGTACAAACTTCTCCCATGTCCATGTAAATCGATATTTCTTCCGTCTCCAAGAATGATTGTACATTTTAATTAACTAACCTATGGTGATGCATTGTACATATGAACCTTGATACTCAGATCATGTTTATCGGGCCCGTCAACGATTTAGGGCCCGCGGTACAAGTACGTATCACTTCATTTAATAATGGATGTGTATCGAATGTTATTTAAACTAACCCATCTCTTTACAGAACTATTCTCTTTACAGAGCCATTTTTATTACCTTAAAAGTTAGGTCTATAATAATTAATTAATACATATATTCATTTCGCCGAAGATAGGAATTACGATTATTATGTATGTGTAATATATTTGTATGGAGTGTTTCATTCAGTAAGTTGATTTCAATAATGATTTACATTCAGAATCGCCTGTCTTTGCTTGCAATAATACCACTGCATGCTCCTTGTGATACTTCAATACCACTCGCAAACGCTTTAATGTATTAAATATAATAAAATACCTTACCCAAAGCTGTTTTTTACTTACATAGGTATCATGTACAACATGCTCAACAAGATCCAGTATCATTACAATTATTGAATTGGTTTCTATAGTTGTCAGGGTTCGTGAAAATTAGATAAGCGCCAAAAAGTGAAATTAAAGTGAAACGATAAAACATGCATCGTGTCATCTTTTTTTTTTTAATGGAAAATTTTGATGATGCTAGCTTCCATTGCCTGCACTGTTTCGGTGAATGCAATTTTCAAACCTTAGATATGTCTGACGTCATGAAGTCAGACAATAACAAGATGGCGAAAATGTTCATTGATTTTAAAGTAAATTAGTTATGCAATTAAACCTTTTGAGTATTTCTTTAAAAAAAGTTTTTGATTTAACTGTTACTAACAAAATGAAATTATGCAAAAGCAAAGTTTACAACTTTAAGTTCGGAAGATTATTTCAACAAATACGGTAAAAAATGTTGATGAAATTTTCAAATAATGACATTTCTTATATAAATAGATGTATAGTAGGTCCCGCTCCAAATTTTGTATAAAAGGCCTACTGGCCGGTCCATGAGTACCATAGCCCTTAGATTGACATGTTAGAATATCACGTTTCGTTTATAGCTTCATTTGGAAGTTCAAATCCTAATCTGAGACTCCTCTGACTGTTGCCCCTGTTTCATTACCTAATGTTTGAAAAAACATTGATTCATGAAAATGGAGTGGGGGTGGGGGTCAAGAGTCGGAGGAATCTCGGATTATCTATACCTTAGGTCAAGGGGCCAAAAATTGTAAACTTTTGGTAATAAGAGACCTACAGGCCTTTAATGGTCAATCTTTTATAATATTCACAGATTCATTTATAATGCTCACAAAATGCATATGCAGCTTATTTCTACAAGTATACAATGCACATGGTATTAAAGTAGATTTCCTAAAATATAACACATGTTTAATTCAATATTGCCAGGTGAATTTACCATGTAGTTTTCAAGATGAAGTTAAAATTGTTAATGGATGACCCACAGCAATTACTCTACGTAAAAATGCATCTTCAATATATGGCCATATTTATCAACCCCATCCCCCAATAAAAAGCCCCAACTTCTGCCCCATGACCTGGGCAGTGAATTTCACAAGTTAACATCAGGACATTATGAACATAATAACAATGCATAACTTAGTACAGATTCTGAAAAAATATCATTAAATCAATTCATTTTCACTGTATGGCAATATTAGCCCCACCCTAGGGCCTGAACCCCTGATCCAGGGACCATGAATTTCACTATCTAGCTAGAGGACTTCGTGGACATAATAGCCATGCATTTAGTTTTTCACAAATATGTATGAGGGTATAGAAAAGAAGATTTTCAAAGAATAATACATTTTATCTATATAGATATAATGACCCACCCTAGGGCCTGAACTCCTGACGCTGGGGCCATGAATTTCACAATTTAGCTAGAGGGCTTAATGGGCATCATAACCATGCATTTAGTTTTTCACAAATATATATGGGAATAGAGGAGAACATTTTCTAAGATTAATACATTTTTACCATATGGCCATATTGGCCCAGCCCTAGGGTCTGAACCTCCGACGCTGGGGCCATGAATTTCACAATTTTGGTAGAGGGCCTCGTGGACATCATAGCCATACATTTAGTTTTTTCCCAGAGTAGAGAAAAAGAATTTTTAAAATTTAGCTTTTTTCATATTTGGCCCAGCTTATGAGGCTTCGGAGGCGGTAAAGCCATGAAATTCACAATTTAGATTTCTCTTACCATATAGTTGCATCACACCAAAAACGGTAACAATTGGCCTTGTAATTTTCAAGAAGAAGTTAAAAATGTAAAATTGTTAATGGACGACGCACGATGACGGACGATGAAGAATTGCAATAGGTCACCAGAGTGACCTAAAAATTCAATTACTTATTCATAATACTTCAATTAATAAATGATAGGAATATGGAACAAAGATTTTCTCTATGAAATAATTTTAGTTGGAGTTCTATTGTTGACTTTTTTGGAAGATTTTTGCACATATGCTCCAGTTTGTATCAATTTATTGCAACCGCGAAACGCATTTAAGCCCTGAAAATGGCTTCTTTTTCTTTTCTAAAGAAAAATTACTTACCGCATAATTCAGAAATCTATTTGGATACTCCAAACTGGTTTTCATTTTGTCATGAAATGAAACGTAAATTGACCACACGGTAAAATGTTTCAGTTTAGAGAAATCCTCATATGTTTTGACCAATCGGTCTGTAATTCATATGAAGAATAGGAACATGTAGAAAATAAAACCTTATCAAGGGTTATGTACGATTTCATTTGATAAAAAAGTTTTTTTGAATCATCATCTCGATTCAAATGTGCAACAGACAGAAGACGGATGGACGAACGGGCCCCAATTTAATGTTTCCAACTCTCCGAAAAACCTGGTCTTAACAAAAATACATCATAACACTAAAGTTTTGAGCAAATGACATTTCGATTTTTTCAAAAGTTGCCTACTTATCATACATAAAGAAATATGTGTGTTCGGGTCGCTAAGTGGTTAACGTACTAGTACTCTCATCGCACCGCCGCGACCTTTGTTAGATCCCTGTGATCGACAGTGGTTGCACGTGAAAGGGTATGATGGTCGCCCGCTTGGACACGTGGGTTTTCTCCGGGCACTCCAACTATCTCCCACAGTAATGACCCCTTTGTGCCAACATTCGTGCAAGTTCTACAAGTTGCAGAACTTGTTTATTAATCGTTTAAAAAGGGGGTATAAATAATTTAATTTTCAATTACTGGATAGCAGAAAATTAACTCGTGGAGTTAATTTTCGCTATATTCGCTGAAATAAAAATTCCGCGAATTTAACATCTAGTGAATAATTATTTGAATATAATAATGATGAAAAGAAATAAGATTTACTAAATCGTCTATCTATCATGAAAACACACAACACAAAATATGTTTCCGTTTTAATGGCATAACAGTATAGTTGGCCACGCTTAATATAATAGTTATTTTGTCAGGAAAAATAACAGGGTCTATCATAACAACCGACAATGGCTATTGCTAAAATCATTATTAGCTGGAGAAATTGCCTGATCCACCAACAGACTTTCGATTAGCTAACATGCTTTCATTTTGTTTTTTCCTTTGACTCAATCTAACAAGGCATACATGAGACAATTTGTTTTTTAGAATAACTTCATTAAATAGAATAATCAAACAACCGACAAGAACTGTGCAAAACCTCTCTTTATCAAGCGCATTCTTCCTATTACATAAACTTTTAAAAAGAACTGCAGTAATTAAACATGACAGGTAAGAAATGGACAAAGCAGTTTATAAAAAGTGTAAACTGGTCCAGGTAGAAATTCAAAAATAAATTCCTAATGATTCATTTCAATTTTCTACTGCTGAACTGATGTGTATTTGTACAACCTGTATTTTATAAAGTAACATAAAGCAGATTATGGGTATTTTGGGTTTATTTCATGGGTGTCATTTTCTGATGTAGGGATGTTATGTTATTAGTCCCCTACCGGTTTCACCGGAGGGGACTATAGCTTTCCTCTGCGTCCGTCAGTCTGTCTGTCTGTCCAACTTCAGTTTTCCACGCTTTTTTTTTCTTAATGCGTTTGAGGAATAACATGAAATTTGCTGAACAGCTTCAAAATGTCAAACTACAGATCAAGTTTACATTTTTGTAGCGTCTGGTGACATATTTTCGAGAAAAATAATTTTTTATTTTCCAATTTTTTAATGTTCGTGTTCGGTATCGGGTTCGGTGTGTATTGAATAAACGAGGAAAGTATGTAGTCAGTAATAATATTGTGCATTACTTGGACCATCCCTTTTATTGTTTCTAACGAAACAAATAAGTGCTATAAAATAGTTTCAAGCATTGTGTTGTTAATTTACCGGGTAATCGACAGGGTTTTTTGTATAATTACAATCGGGTTCGTTATCGGGTTGGTCTGTTGATTCGGGGTACAGAAGACGGTAAGAATGATATTCTGCATAACAGTGCATTGTTTTCACAAATTTCTACAAACCGGTAGGGGACGTGTATTGCTTATGCAATACTCTCAGAATGCTTGTTCGATTTAGTTTAATTTGTTTTGTCAATCAATTAAAGTGTTACAACCTGAATTTTAATTATTCTGCTTTGTATATGGTGTTTCCTCTAACTGCAGATAAAAAGTCCAAGCACACCAACATTTTTCACCAACAGAGCTTTGTGTTACTTGAAACTAAAAAACTGGGACCAAGCCTTACAGGACTGCAGAAGAGCTTTAGATCTTGATCGATCAGTTGTGAAAGGACACTTTTTTATGGGACAGGCTCTTGTTGAGTTGAGCTTGTATGATGAAGCTGTAAGCAGTCTTAAAAGAGGTATGTTTTTTATGATCTTGTTTGCTAAACTGGTATGTACACTTCTGACCACAAAAAATTGGTATAAATCAACTTTTACCCAAACACATAGTAACGTGTATTTACTGTTGTCAAAGCCTTCAATATAAATACATATATGCATGCAAGGAAGTTGACTTAATTTTCTTTATTTTTAGCTCATGATCTAGCCAAAGAACAAAAATTGAACTTTGGGGATGATATAACATGTGCACTTAGACATGCCAAGAAGAAGAAATGGAATATGATAGAGGATAAAAGAATTCAACAAGAAATAGAACTACAGACGTACATAAATAAACTGATAAGAGAGGACACAGACAGGTACATGGAGTAATACTTTAATGGTTATAGATGGCAACAGGTAATTTTGGACTTGTTAGATTCATATAGATTTTGAGATTACACAAACTATTAATTCAGATTTTATAAAAAGTGTCACACATCTAACATAGCATTTCAATGGGTAAAAAAAAAAGATGTACTGGGCATGAGATGACAAAAACAAAACAGAAATATTATATTGTAAAACATTGGTATTACCTTTTACCTTCCATTATAGAATGAGAGATGAAGTAAAGAAAACAACCAATGAAGAAGATGGTGAGGAAGACAAGATTTTAAGTGAAATTGAAGAGGAGCAGGTTAGCTTTTATGAAAATTAAATGTAGATTATTTATTTTTAATATCACTTGTATTTTCTTCAAGGAAGAAAAGAACAAGATCATAAATGAGAGGGTTTTTCTTTTAAGGACCAAAAAATCAAGGAAATAAATGATCTGTTTGCAAAAGTGGATGAAAGAAGAAGGGTGAGTTGAAATTGAAAGAAAATTCACAGAACGATTCTTACCATAGCAATTGTCAAACTATTTGTGGTCAGGTTTGCTTATTCCAGTCGGTAAACACTGCCATTTTTTCATTTATCTCAATACAGAAATTGTTTTGATTGTTGAATAATAGAGTCATGTACAACGAACAATAAAAATATTAAAAAGGATAAGAGGGAAACATTATATGAAAAAAAAATTGCATTCATATTTTCTGTTGGCTTAAAATTTTGCATTAACATCTTCCAATTTTCCAGGGGAGAGATGTTCCGGATTACTTGTGCGGCAAAATTAGTTTTGAACTAATGCGCGATCCTGTAATAACGCCGAGTGGAATAACGTACGACAGGAAGGACATCGTGGAGCATCTCCAGGTAACAAAGGATCAGTTTCTTTTCTCATATGTATATGTATTTATTATTGAAACTGTATGCTATTATTATTGATTGTTAATCGATTTATGTATTTAATAATTTGTACATTTTTTCCAGAGAGTTGGACATTTTGACCCAGTGACTCGAACAGACTTGACCCAGGATCAGCTCATCCCTAACCTGGCTATGAAGGAAGTGATAGACAATTATTTAGAAGAAAATCCTTGGGCAGAGGACTACTAGCACTAATTACATGTACATGTGATTAAGCAACTTTCAAACCATTCCGTGTCTCAATTTTATATTTAGATCTTTCATGGTTTTCATTGATGCAAAGAATGAAAATGTATTCAATATCATTATTTCAAAATCTAGCAAGATTTTTACTTCAAGAACCTTTACATGTACTTTCGTAGATCCCATTATTGAACTGCTTAGATGACTGCATTTATAATATGCATTGTTTCCCAGGAAACAAATTGTTATTAGGTACATGGGTAGTTCAATATGTGTATGTGTATGAGTGCTAAAAGTGAAATTTAAGTATATACAATGTATATCTATTGATTATGTAATCTTTTTAATTTTGATACATGTAACATATTCATGTACATAAATTATGAGCCTCATGGCTTATTAGAAAGGATTTAACTTAACTATTAAGCAGGAAAAAAATTATATATCTGGTAAATTAACTTGTTCATATTATCAGATATAAACATATGATATTATTATGTATCAGTCATTTCAATGTACTTGTATCTGTAATTCCAGAAGTAAATGTGTAACCAGTCACTGGTTCTGATTGTAGTGAAGCTCACTCAGGTCAGGAGTGTGATTCTGCATCAGTTCTTTCTTTGACAGTATTTTATCTTAACCCTCTTAATTATGTCTCTATCCTCAGAAAAATTATACTATATATATAGAGCATTTCTTGCCAATGTGGTAGAAAATCGGATCTAACCATTCTTTTGTCATCTCCTGTACCAAGAAGAATGGGGAAACTTTAAGGAAGAAGTGTTCTCAACAACATTTTTTTTCTTCCTGTTTTTGGAGAGGGGGATATTTAGTTGTAATTGTGTCTTTTTGTTGTACATGTACATGTTGTGTAATTGCAAGATCATAATGCACCTCGTAAAAAATTAGTTCTCACTCTCTCACTTCATGAATGGATAAATCATTTTGTTTTCTTTCTAGTCGCATATGCAATGGGCAATGTTTACTGTACATATCTGCAAGAGACAGTGCTTTTGTTTTTCATTAATCTGTGATATTAAATAGAAAGAACTGGCTTTTTTCCTTATAATTTGATAGAATGTTACACAGTGATAAATGTGTATATACCAGGGTATAATTCAGATTTTTCTGTCTGTCTAGGACTTTCTCTCTCTCTCTCCTCACATTTTATAGAGTGTTCCATTCATAAACATATAAAGTAGTTCATATAAATATTAAGTAGCTCAATGGTATAAATATATATGGATGTCTTCACTCTTGGCATGATGATATGAAGGTTATGTGGGGGTTTGAATATTTAAATGCAAACTGTTAATATGTGGGATTTGAATATTAAATTCTGTCCAAAATTTAGATTAATTTGCATTGCACAGAACTATGCCCATTTATGTAAATATATTATATTTAAGAACAATAATTTTTTTTCAAAGTACATGTATTTTGTTATCATTACAATAAAACCCAGACTGCCAGAAACCAGTTTGATGAAATAAAGTACATGTATTACACAGTCATAGTATTCAATAAAGGAACATGTTTCTGAATTGTTATCTAAGAAACTATGGTCACATAGCAGAGTACCTACTGGTAGCCATCATAATTCCATTATATTTTCAGAAAACAGATATTTCTTTTACATATTTGGTATGTACATGTACATATTTATGCCAATGGCCATTTACCATTAGGAATGTACCGTATGTATATCTTTGTTATTATGTTGAAAGTTTTATGGAATGTGCACTTGATAAATTGTATATCACAAAAAAAATGTGTCATTCCTTCTCAGTTTTTTTTTTTAACTTCAATACATGTACATCATTATATATGTAATAGCTGTTGGAATTTGCAAATTGAAATAAAATCACCAAAGTTTGATTTTTTCCTTTAGATTTGTTGTTAGACAGATTCATTACCGGTACTACATGTGCTGTATTTTCTCTTTATATATAATACTTCTTTCATATTGATAAACCTTGAATCAAACAACTTTTGGGAGCATTCTTGTGAACATCGTGCAAGTAAATATAAGAAAACAAAACAGCAATACAGCTGAAGACATTTATTCTCATGTACATGTATATACACAAAGCAGCATACCCATGTATATGCACTCATGCTTACAACTAACTAGTATCACATTTTGCAAAAAAAAAAAATGTCCAACATTGAAAATAATTCACACATCCTGTGTCAAAATTAACAACAAACAGATGAATAGCATTAAAAACAAGATGTACACATTTTCCTTCCAAAGCCATCTAGTGATATGAACTGCCCATGCTTATAGTTTCATGATGTTATTCTTGACTAGTAGCAATTATATAGAAAAAAACCCAACAATCCTCAACATGCAAAATCCTATTTTAAACAAAAAAATCCTCCAGGCCTATGTTCAAAAAATATGATTTGTTTATCATAATCATCAAACATGAAAAATTATGTGGTTACAACTTTTACAACAAGCAAAGTTTAAAATGGAAGATTACAAGGTTTAACTCATCCCTTTGCTTTTTGCAGCTTGAGTACATCATTAACTATTGTTACTCCATGAAACTACAAGGGGAAACCAAGGGTGCATGGTAAAATTCTTTTATATCTAAACGGAATACATTCTACATTTAATTTTCTGATAAAATAAACACCAGGTATCTTGAAACAAAGCAGGTTTATTACACAAAACAGCATAAGTTCATAACAGCTAAGAAATTTTCTTTCTTTAACTGTAGTTGCTTGAAACACAACATCGCAATATTACATATATATCCAATGATGAATAAGTATAAAGGGAAGTTTCAACTTTTTAAAAAGTTTACATCATGAAAAGAGGATCCCTGGCAGAAATAACTTTTTTAATTACAGGCATATCTATTGACAAAATTAACTCAGTAAAGAGATTTCTTTAAGGTGGAATAACACATCACTACAACATGGCTGACCGCTGATCGAAACGACATTTCATTTTATGAAAAGGATTTTATTGACTGCAACATGTAACTTACTCCATAGTAGAGTGGATAAAGTATTGGACTTGTGATCTGTACATCCCCTGTTCGAATCCCGCAGGGGCTTTTGGTTGTTTCTTACTGAAATAATTATTTTAGATATTAATTTTTTATCCCTAAACTGCAAATTTCTCTTATTTGACATATGTACAGTTTATTTATCTTTTATCTTTTATTATCAAATAATGTCCTGTTAATTTGTGTGACTTTTTCCACGTGTGTTATTCCACCTTAAATGGATGTTTTAACAATTTTTGATATTTTGCAAATAAATTTATGATACGACATGGACAGTTTGAGCACCCCATGCTTCCATTCAAACCAGTATTCTCCTCTTTCTAAAACACAACTCGATCATCAGCTAACTGCATTTGTGAAACCCACTCATTATTAAATCTACTACTAAGTCTCATTAATTACACAATCACACTGATGCTACTTGAGTATCTTCAGTAAGGAATTCAAAAAATCAATACTAGATGCAACTTGTTTTTTTTACATGCAACTACTTGGATAAAATCACTGCTGGATAATAAAACATACAAAACTCATTTAAATACATTTTGAGATATGATCAAAAGAAATGATATGGTTTTATCAAACCGCCAAATTATTGATTTGCACTTGTTTTGCAATGTTTTTCCGAGAGTCAGTATCTACTCATACACACAAAATGCTTTTTATAAGTGCAGTTTATTATATATTGTATAGAATGCATGTTCTTGCATATGTATGTATATTTAAATGCAAATAAATAGCTATACAGTACCATAATGATAAACAAAAGTTCATCCTGCAAATGCACTAACTTAAATATACGAAAATTTTTACAAAAAGAAGAAAACTTCTTTTTTCTATTTATTTTCTGCAATAAATAAGATGAATGTTAATCCAAATGGCAAACAAAAAAATTGTGAAATAATTCAACCACTCCAGAAAGTTTGAAACAAGTTATGAATATTTTTAATTAAGACCTAATATGTTAAAATACCATACTAATTTTTTTGGTCCAGTTTTTTATTGCCATAAAAATTCAATATGCTCAGATTTATTTTTTATCAGGTCAAGGAATGTCCCACAGTTTAAGCTCCAGTGCATGTTTAAATACACATAAGACTGAACTTTTTATATCTATAAGAACTACAACAGGTGTTAATGCCCGACACGACAGAAATAAGCAGGTAACCTTTACAGGTAAATACTACAGAATGTAAAAAGCTGCCATGAATCGTAATGTGTCGCTCTGTATACTTAGCACTTACAATTTCAATTACGGTACACTCAATACTTTCAGAGGAAAAAAAATATACAGCATTTTCTGAATAATTGTTGAACAATTGTAACTATTTTCCTTTCCATAGAATACTGCTAAACTCAACAATTACAACTGTTTAATAAAATGTCACAACAGAAGCACATACATATACATGTATTTTTTAAAACTGACTTACATCTGACTGAACTATTATCAAATACATATAGTAGTGTACAAAACAAATTTACATGTTCATATAGCATGGCTGTCTAAAGGGATACAGCACTCAGCAGGGCCCCTAATAACATCGCTCATCATTTTACCTTTAAAATCTGAGCTTCACGAGCTTAATACAGTGTACAAAAACATCTCCCACCCATTCTATTTACCTTCTCTTGATGGTGGTCTTAATCTTGTGAAGATAAAACAAAACCACTACACTGTGAAGTTTTTGTTAAGACTGTGTGTTACTTTATAAAGATCATTAACTTCTCCATACCATTTATCTCCATACATCATGTATTTTTTTCTATTAAACTTTCTCATTACAGGTTAACACTAAAATGGACAAGAATTCTATTTGCAGTTCATACTCAGTACATGTACCATCATTAATGGAAATTCGACGGTTAGTGAGAATAAAATGGTAATGTTGATGCAAAAATGTTCAGATTCTATTAATCAAACATAGTACAATATACTGCAAATTAGTATTAAGAAATCAGCTTCTTTTGGAACTCTGGATTCTATTTTATATCTTTCTCAATTTTACTTGAAATGACTAAAAGACAAATTATGGTAAGTAGTTTTTCCAAATGAAACTCAGTGTATAAAATTATTAAGTAATAGCACATTTTCTTTTGGATCTGTCTTGTTTTTCAAATACATTAATACCATCTGATTCTGAATTTTTCTGTTTCAAGAACTCTGCATATTGAAAGCTGGTAAGTATCGAATAAACAACAGGCAAAGACCAATCAGAAAGAGGTTGATCAGTCAAAGCATTCAAAAAGGGGACAAGACACACAGTCAAAATACTCGGGATAAATGGATTCTTTTCAAAACGGTAGTAAAAACGACTAGATATCTTCATTGCAGTGATACCTTCTTTGCAGTATTTCAAGCTCCATGTGAATACAAGACAAAAATGAAAAAAAAAATCCCTCCAACTCGCAAAAAAATAATTATGGAATGATCCAAAATCACTGTCATAACAACTAACAAGCTCAATATTGATGGCAATAACAAGAATGCACCATTCAAACGAAACAAACCCAGAATCCCCATTGAACTCTGTCAGGATGGCATTCGTAAACTCCCTACAGGCGACAGAAGGGATCCTTGGCTTTGGTGTGCCCGTATCTTAGCACCACAAGTGTTCTACACATGGCAAAGGACAACAGAATCATCACAGGCAATAGCTCTCCCCAACTCCTTCATGTTTTATCATTGCGGTCTGAAAAGCTACTTGGTCTGGCAAACTTCTCGGAGCTTGGCCTATGTTTCTGTAATGATTTCATACAGAAAAATATTAATACTATTACAATTAGGGACTACTTAATTCACTTTTTCTTAAAGGACTTTTTTGGAATATTAATCCTTACATGTGGATGATTAGGGCCTGTCTGCATGGCCATGTGACCATGAACTGGAGGTGAGGTCCCCGGCATGTGGGAGGGGGGATGGAAGGGTGACGTCCCTCCTCCCAGACTTCTCCTCATTGGACTCGGAGGACTGAATGCTGGGTAATTTCCTCCTGAAATAACACATTATTCAATACTTTGTGTAGATCAATCACATGTTCAAATATTCATTTAATGGCTGAAACATATCACTTTTTTAGAAAAATACTTAGGTATTTTGTTAGTTTTCAGGTTTAATGAGCTATATTCTTGGAAAACAAGTTAACAATCTTGTATGACCCAATTCAGGTAAAGTGGTCCACATCTTACATACCTGGGGACAATGGCCGTGACGTGTTTGGAGAAGCATAAGGAATGGGACTAGACACTGTTCGGGGTCTTGTGCTGTGAGTAGGATCCTGATGCTTTGCCATTTCATTAAAATGCCTGATATTAAAAAATAAAACAAAAATATAAACCACAAGGAAAAGGGTCAAACAGCAACAGAGTACCGTGATTTTCCAAATAGAATACAAGTTGTGTATAATACACCCCCCCCCCTTTGGACCTCAAAATTAATCTTAAACAAAAATAGTTCGGGTGTATAATACACACTAAGACTTTTGACCAAAATGTCATGGTAATTTTGGGAAAAGGAAAAACTTTTACATTAAAGATGTAATTTTTCTGATGCAGATTTTTTAAGTCTTGACTTTCTGCATAGCAGTAATCTTCAAACAGCTGGAAGGGGTGACTGATCACAGACAACAGGGTATTAATTAAGGTGTTACATATCTTTGCCGAAAGGATACCTTGTATGTCCGAGATAATCAGCATGAATAAGTAGCAAGTGCACGTGTACAATAATGGCTTCTATAGGGTGTAAAAGGTGTTAAAAATAAAGGTAAAACGAATCTTCAAGATGAGTTGTTTTATTTCAATTTTAAATAGCTTAAAATGTGTATTAATTTCGAAAAACATGTTGTAAGCCAACTCAATCAGACCCGCAATCGTGATCTATTGCACAGATCCATCAATAACATCTGTAATGGAGGTTTACACGGAGATGGTGAATGCACAGCTTTTGATTGCTCAGTAAAAAGCAAAACACGTTCTGCTAAATATGCCCATATGATAGTTTTCAATGGTTTAAAAATGCCGAAAACAAACAGAAGAAGACTATGTACTGAACTATGATAGCCCATGTTTTTACGTGTTTAAAAAAAGTGTCAAAATTCTATTGGGGTGTACAATACGCACTCCTTTCTCGCATAGAAATTTTGGGAAAAAAGTGTGCATTAAATTTTGCAAATTACAGTAAATCAATATAAAAAACTGTTATTAACAATTCCATGAATATTTACTATTCATTCCCAGTTTTATAGAGGGGGGGGGGGGGGGGGGGATTGATATAAGACATTGAAGTACTGGGTAATTTAAAGACCCACAGTAGGCAATAGACTTGAGCATTCTTCAACAAATTGCTTTAAAATGCTACCTTTCATCATCCATCTCTAGGCTGGATTCACTTTCTGACAAGTGGCGGCACAAGTTCTCTCTCCTCTCCATCTCAAGTTGTAACTTCCTCTGTAATCTAAGATTTTCTTCCCTTATGTGTTTTTCCTCCTGTGCATACTGGGCCATCTTTTCCTCATCTGCACATGAAAGGAAAAAAATGCAAAATTTTACATAAAAATCAAGCCGCTTATGACCAACAAATGTAAAACTACTATACAAGGTCACATAAAATTATTTGTTAGCAATAAAAAAAAGATGAGGGGGGGCAAGTGAGAGTTCTAAGCATTCTTCAATTATTTATTATTCATCATAATTAAGACCACTACATGGAGTAAATTTATTAGAACAACAGATATTTTGGGACACTTCCTGACAATTTACTGTCAATTTGCTACCATTTCATGGCTTTTCTGTGCATGACAAGACAAACTTAAAGTAAAATCAATCAATATCCCCTGGCTTACTACTCTGCAAAGGTCTACTTAGACTCAAGTAGCTCCAATCAATGCAAATATGAAAGCTAGATGACAGCATTACATATTTTTTACATTTAATATTGACAATTGAAATCTATCATCTCTAAAAGGATCTGAACAGGCTCAAGAACTGTAATTTCAATGTTGTACATGACATAACACTTGTCTTTAATCAATGAATACATGAATCTACATTTTTTTTTTAAATTTTTCCACACAATATATTTTTTATTCAGATAAATACACATCTACCAACAATTCAACCACCCTGCAGGAAAGTATTTTTGTCAATAAATACTGAATCCAGAACTTTTGTCTGCCTATGAACAGAACCCCAGGAGACTCACGTTCAATCTGTGCAGCTCGGAGCATGGACTTGAGACTGACCACTTCTTTGCGGAGTTTAGCAATGTGGTCAGTGATGTTCTGGGCAGTATCCCCGTTGTTGATGTCCCGGGGGGAGGGGGGACCAGTCACGGGCTGGTCCAGCTTCTCTTGCAGTAACCTATAAAAGAGGACCAGATAATTACCTACAGGTTGGCTACAGAACTGTATAAGATGCATGCAATGACTTAGCAAAGACATTAATCATAAATGCACTACAGAGGGTTACAGGAATCATTCTTACACAATTATACGTAGTGCTCCAATTACGAGGCTAAAATAGAATAGTGCTGTTTGACATTCATCATATATAACTTGCGATTATGAAGGCTTGTATGAAACAATTTTTTCATTACTATACCAGCGCTAACACTTTATTCAACAGGCTGTTTCTAATGTTATTTTAAATAAGAAATGACTGAAACCACTGTCTACAGTATTGAGTCTGCTGTATTTAATAAAGAGCATGGTCACAATTTTGGTCACATTTTATTTTTCTATTTATTTTTTACAATGCTTTAGTAATGCATACCAGTATGCAAAATTTGAGTGTCAGTCTAAAGTTTAAAATGTAAGCAAGACCCAGAGCTCACAGTTCATTGCTATGTAAACAAAGATTGACCCATGCATTATACAAGTTGTTTTGATTTACAACTACCTTATAACCCCCCCCCCCCCCTTTCTCCTGTACATGAAATACTGAATTCTGATATTCCTCTGCAACAGATAAGTCACTGAATAATGGTATGCTAGCTTAGACTCAAATAAAACCAGGGTTGCAAACAACTATAGGTTATTGCTTGGAGCTGTTCAGTTTCATTGATTTATTATTATGTTTCAGGCAAACTCTCAGCAATCCATACAAAATATATTCTTTCAAGGGTATGCATTTCCTGTGATATATGTCTGTTTAAGATCATGGAACATATCATAATACCTTTCAAAGGAGATGAATGGGGAAAGTCTTACTAAGAACTACATTAATGTATGCAGTATATAAAAAGCGTCTATACTTCAAAAAGCTACTCCATAATTAGAGACATTATGTCACTACTAATTGCTTGACAATTAAATGATTGACTGTATTCAACATATGTTCAATACATATTTTCAAATTTCTTGAATGATCTAAATGTGTCAGATTGAATTTTTTTTTTACTTATTTTAAATATAAATTTATGGTGAAACTGTAGCAAGTCTTGTACACAGAGGAAAAGTCAAGACTAATGTAGCTTTAGGGAGCAGAAATATGGAATCAATGCCTTTAAGTATCTATTGACATGCAAAAGCTCTAATACCAATCTACTCTATGATATCTTGCAAAATATGTTCAAAAGACTTGTTAAAGAATCCTAGCAGTCAGATCAAAGCCCCAAGAGATAAAAGAATAAGAAATCATTGAAAAAAACCCAACAAATTGTTATTTTCTCGAGGGGGTAAAACGCAGTCTTCGAACAGAAATAATTGATAGATATAGAACACAAGAGAATACCACTAAAATTATTTTGATCTACCACGCATTTCTTTGAATATCTCTCTTGTTTTGCATTATTATTGATGATTTTGATGAATGCCAACCTTTTCTCTGTCTCTAATTTGTCCATTCGTTTCCAGAGACGATTCACTAAAGACTCTTGTTCCTGCTCTAAAGCGTTCTCCAGTTCCACCTTCTCTCGTCGTAGCTGCACAAACATGAAAACATTCAAAGTTCACTGAGACAATGGTCTTTTTAGATCAAAATGTTTGCCTTTGTTGTATCAAATGGCAGTCTCGTGATCTGAACATAAATGTAAACATCTGTGTTATTTTTAAGTCCTACGTTTCTTTTCATCATTACTCATTACCATCATACTGAATTCATGCTCATTAACTTTTTTTAAAAATTCATTTTCATATGACTAATTGTCATAGCTGCTCTTACAATAAAAAAGTTGACATAAAAATAAATATTATATTAAGTACAGCTGAATAAGCAGAGAAGAAACTTAATGCCCACTAACTCTTTTAAAATCAATCAATTTTTAAAGGAGTAACTGTCATAGCTACCCTTACTATTATGAATCATTTAAAATTAAAAATTAATGTGTACAATATTAAGTACCGGTACAGTATCCACAGATAAGCCACCTCATGACAGTGTGTCAGATGATGCTTTGTTCTCTTGTTATACATGATTTGAAATCTATCATTTCAAATTCATTATTTGTGATTAGCTTATCAGGGTTTTTTTTTACATTTATTTCTAAACTTTTCAACCATTCCATTTTGACACATAAATACTCTTAAATTCATAGTTAAGTGATGATGATGATGATGATGATGATGATGATGATGATGATGACACAGAACTAAATGTACATTTATACCCCCCAAAAAATTTAAAACCATGAAACATATCATGTACTACACCATTATACAAGTGCACTTGAGATATAAATAACACGATGGCAATAAATAAACCTGTGTGAAATTCCCAACCCACGTAAGATCTCTTCCGTGAAATACTGTATATATGGATGTATTATGACCTTCATCCAGCATCAATAAAAATGTCCCCTCCCCTTCTTTCTCTCTCTCCTCTCTCTCTCTCTCCTCTCTCTCTCTCTCTCTCTCTCTCTCTCTCTCTCTCTCTCTCTCTCTCTCTCTCTCTCTCTCTCCCAATCTCTCTTTTTTTACTGAATTGCACTGAAAGTTTCTCTTTCCTCTAGACTAATATGACTAAGAGCGTCCTATGACATAATCAAGATGTTGTCTTTATTCAAAACATACAAATCCTGCAGTAAAATCTTCACATGATTGATTTGAAGTAAAACTCAACCAAACTTACACATCCTTACTCTACATAGAAATCTCATTACTCTGTAAATGACACACAGAAGAGCTGTATTTACCTGTTCCAGGGTGCTTTGCTTGGTCAGGGTCTCTCTCTCCAGTTTCTCTATCTTCCTCATCAGCTTGTTAACCTGGTACTCTTGCTCCTTTTCTAGGGTCTGCTCAAGTTCCACCTTCTCTTGTCTTAACTGAAATAAATAAAATATACATAAAATCATTATTTAATGTCATTTCATGTTGACATGCATAAGTGCTACATGAAGAATTTTCTCCATTTTTATCCATAGCATGCACTACTTAATATTTCATATTGGGGGGAGGGGGGTGAGCTAGTCATGCCACATTTTACCTTGTTATAATTCAGAATCACATTTATGATATATGATTTGATGCAATAAAAATATGATTGTGGTCATCTATATCATTCTCTTATCATGCTAATAATATTTTTAATATCCCACTGTATTACACGACAAAGCCTTTCATAAATGAATGACTGTTACAAGACAAGATAGGGATATCATTTCATGGAACAAGCGTAAAATGTTTTGAAGAACATATTTTGATAAACATCCTTTATGGCTGGAGAGCTGTACAAATATCAGGACTAAAAGGTTGTTTACCAGATTAATCTTTACAAGTCCTTAAAGCAATATGAGCTGTATTTTTTAGAATTTTATTTTGCTGCAAAAACCTGCTAGTACGATAAGTCTGTATGTAACTTAAACTTTTATGATAAATTGGATTTGAAAACAACATTAATTTTTGTCAAAAGGAAGATTTCTTTTTAAAGGAATATATAGCATATCAATTTTTGTACAGGACGACAATAATTCAATTTTGCTCCAATTAAGGCTTCTTGACGGCTTTTTCCACAAAAATATGGCTTACAAATATTAAAAAACCATGATATTTTTGTCATTTTAGAAGAAAATAAAATTTTTGTAAAAAACAATTTCAACGTGAAAATTCCAGCTCATATTGCTTTAAACTTTTATGGCTTTGTTTATAAAGAAAAGGTTTTAATATTTATCTACTGATTCTAAAAATGAAAAAATCTTGAATAGCTATAGACTTTAATATGTTTGGTGTGCAGTTCAATGGCTGGTGTCACTCACCCTTAAATGTCATTGACATCAACAAAATAATCTAGATATAAATTCTATATATATCAAATAGTAAATTATGGAAATAGTCCTAGCTTTATATATATTTACATGATTCAACATTCCACAGAGAAAATTCACTATAGCCTTACATAAATATCTCTTAATTCTTAATTCTGGCTGAAGTACCAAAAAATTTGCTAATATGTAATGTCAAGCACTTGTGCGGGCTATATACGTATATTTCCATTTCGTCAAGCCACGATTTCCTGACAATTCAAGATACATACCTGGTGCAGTTTCCTTGACAGATCATTGGTTAGGAACTCTTCCTCTTGCTCATAATTCATGGCCAGGGCCTCTTTCTCTTTTTTTAGAGCTTGTATTTTCTTAAGCAGGGTATTACTAATAAACTCTTCTTCTTGCTCAGCTCTGGCTTGCTGAAGTTAGAATTTTATAAAATTCAGAATACATGTTTTGTAAAATCTGTTTATTCCATCATCATGAAATGTGAAAAAAAAAACCATACTGTAACTTCCAGGATGCAACAGAGTTTTACTCTACTTATTCATAGCTTAAATTTCCTTGCCCCACTATGGACTCCAGAGAATTAAAAAAAAATAATGAAAACTAGATACAGAACTAACAAAACGGTCTGGCAGTAGATGATGATAAATTTACAGTGTGGCCCCATATTCAATCTATTAAATGTTTCTAAAATAGATTCTATTTAGTCATTTTGTGCACTGTATGTTTGTAAAAGACTTGAGATTTGATGGTTCATCACAAAAAATGTCTGACACAAGATTTCTCTCGAACAATTCTCTTGAATATTCTTTTTCTCTCAAGTTAATCAAATTTTCCCATTGATACACACTAGCTGTATCTCATTTCTATTTTTGTCACTTCCCAAAATAGAACTTATTGGCATACAATGGGTTTCTAATCTTTCAAAAATGTTTACCTGCAATAAAATATTTTAAACAGTCTTATCTTTACAGCAGTTTCAGCTTGGTATTTTTCCTGCAGATGTCTAAATTGATTAATACTTAAAACTATGAAAGATATCATAATGAACAAGATATCTGTGAGCCAATGCTCACTAGTGATACCCCTGCTCTGATGTGAATATGCAAAATAAGCAAAGTCGACATTTAACAGAAAGCTGGCATCCGATTGGTACAAAAATATATCCCATGATATGGCATGCCTATACAAATATTGTGTAAAAATTTCAAGCATCTGTGATAAATAGCTGCTGAGAAATCTTTGACGAAAATTTGTTTGAAAATTTTGGTTAAAAAATAAGAAAAGTCGTCATTTAACAGGAAGTTGACGTCTGATTGGTACAAAAATATATCCCACTATATGGCATGCCTTAACAAACACTGTGTAAAAATTTCCAGCATCTGCGATAAATAGTTACTGCGATAAATGCGACAGAAATTTTTGTTACGGACAGCCAGACAGACAGACACACACAAGGGTAAAACAGTATACCCCCTCTCCTTCTTATTAATCTCTGGAATATCTCTAGTAAATGGAGGGCTTTAAGTTCCTCCATCCTCTTCCTAATCAGGTTCTATCAGATTATACTGAGATAATCTGCATGAAATGGCTTTATCAATGATCGAGTTTAAAATTTTTCCTTGCCTTCTTCTCTGATGATAGTACATTTCAAGAATCTGTAAACAAGTCTGGGTTGAGAAACTACATACACAAAAGATAAAACTCCCTTGTACCTATCTCTGTCAAATGTTGAGTGAATTGTCTAATATGCATATCCATTTGCAGAATAACTCACTAAGGAATTTCTTTGGAATGTTGTTAATTCTGAACTTCCGTAAAACACTGGGGGTTTCTCAACATGAAGTGAAATGCCACCCAGTCATAACACTTCCAAACAGACGTACACTGATCAATAATAAATACTTTCAAAATCCGATGCAATTTCTGTCTGCTCCAAGTCTGGATCATTTATTCACTCAATATACTGCCTCTATAATTCAGCAGATACATACAAATTTTACAGTTATCATTTCACTTCGCAAGTACACCTAAACTAGATGTACAAAAAAAAAAAAAACAAGGTTTGTCATTGTAACTAGTCAAACTTGATGAATACTTCAGAGCTAAGTGAACATGGCAATCATGCCATAAGAAATAGACATATAAATGGTTCAAGATGCTGCAATTGTTATGAAAATTCATGCCTCATTTCACATCAAAGAAATATTTACATACATTAATTTCCTTATTGGTATGAGGGATAGCGACCTCTAGTGATCTCAAATATTGGACCATTTAGATAGATCATTAAGATTGGTGTTCAAATATCTAAAATACTGGTGCATCAAAAATACCTTTTAATTTATATAAATGACCTGTACACTAGTTAACCAGTCATATTACTATGTCTTACATTTTTGCAAATAATAAGAGTCAACAAAAATTTGTTATCTGTAGAATTTCTCATCTCTACTCAACTGACACTCAATGATTTAGATTTTTCAAGGATAAAATCAATATAATAAACCTGTTTTCTTAACACTGTAGGTGAGCAATTTTTGTAATAATTTACAAGGACAGAAAATAAAGGTACTGGTAATTTAAAGTTTGCAATTTGTCTATGGTCTTGGTATGGTGCAAATTTCTTGTCAAAATGAATTATGTAATTTCTACATCTTTGTTTCATAATGTTTAACTTTTACTGAGCAAACATATTGCTAGGGTCTTTTGTAAAAACCAACTATTTCATGCTGCTACACCTGATGTTTTCCTGCATAAAGAAATGAAATAATTGATTCTATTAGGTGTACAAGAATACAGATAGAAAGAAATTTGAACACAAGAATTAAACTTAAAAGAAAAAAAATATGGACAAAGTTTTTTGATAATCCAAGTAACAAATTCATTTCATTTTTCTTTAACTCCATATTTTACACAATATATTAGTCTAAGTAACAGTGAACATTTAATCATTGATGAAACTTCACAAGACTGTTATCTAAATATCCAATCAAATATATGGTTTAATGGGATGATGACATCACATTAAGTAATCTGCACTAGTGACTACCCATATACATACAATATACATGTACCTTCATGTAACACTGTAATACACTTTAGCCCAGGGGCTGTCAGGAAATGATAATCCAATGTTTTATAACAATCATCCTTTACAGGTAAAAATAGTTTTATAAATAATGTAAGTATGGAATGTATGGATTTAATATGGAAGATTGTATAATTCCTCTGGTATTCAATGGAAGACATACTATAGAATACTTTTAGGCAACTGGTCAAATACACTATATCTTCAAACCATCCCTTTTTTTTAAAATTTGGATTTTAAAAAAATGCATGAATGATACTACAGTATATTCATTTACTAAGATGAGAAAAATGCAAGATTTCTGTTTTGAAAAGTCACTCTACCTCGCCTATTGCGATGGACATCACTGAAGCCACATGGTGTTTAATAATTGTGCATATCAGGTTTCTGAAAAATTCTGAATGTCAGAATTAAAGATTTATATAAGAAATATTTACTGGGAAAAGAAAGGAGACATGTTGACAGTCACCAATGACTTTTTTCTAATTTCAGTTCTCAACTGATATGTGTATATGTACATCATATTTCATTAATTGTTTGGAAAAAACACCACCATCTTGTATTTTTGTGTATGATAAATACCTTCGTTAACTGTTATCAGTGGTCGTTTGTGTGTGTTGGCAACATAAGAGTTTATTACAGTAGGTTCACTGACACTTCTTAGACTATCACATGTAGGGAAAGTTAACTTGTGGCCATGCTAGAGTATCTTTGTCCATCGTCATGCACCTTCTCTTATGACTCATTATATATTCATCTTGCGCAAGATTGTACCAAACGATACGATCAGACCATGACAGTTTTATAAACTTATAAAACTGATTCCGATTTACTCAAATTATTACCACAGATATACAATTATACGTTAAAATACGTTAAAAAAAATAAAAATACTCACAATATTTACGCTGGCTTTTTGAAGTTCTTTCTTTTCTTCTTGCAGGGTTTTGCATTTTAATTTGTACGTTTCCAGTTCCATTTTTAAAACCCTGTTTTCTTGCTGAAGTGATTCAATCCTCTTTTGAAGCTGCTCAACAGCCGCTGGTGACGGTGGTTTGAGCGTAGGACCACCATCGATAGAGCTCGTATCACTCTCCAACTCGCTTGCACTGTCCGCCATAGTTATTTGTTTGGCTCCAAACTCAAACAACGTGTGGAGCCGCAACATGATATTTGAACAAAAATATTTTTTTTTCATACATATCGAATCACATTGGCTATAATTTACCCAGTTCATAACCCATTTTACAACAGATAAATTCGATGGGGAATATTTAAGTTTAAGTTTAGTTTTCATTAGAATAGAAATGCGAAACTAAAGGCCAGTGGAAGCGACATACTGGCGCGGAACTAACATTTTTCCGGCGACATACAGTATGCAGAAATAATTTCTGCCCCTGTATGTATGCAAGTTTTGTTTTTTCTATAGGCTAGGTAAACATGCAAGAGAATTGTGCATAATTATCAACAACATAACTTATGTTATTATTTTTACAAGTATCGCGCCCACATATGCCGCAGTATGGTGGCATATCTCTGCCCCTTGTGTGCAAGTTTTTTTTCTATCAAATATGTCGACATGCAAGATAGATATGTTGACATGCAAGATAGTTATGTCAACATGCAACATAACTATGTTGACATGCAAGAAAATTACAATCAAATAAAAATTATAAAAAATTTCAAAAAATCTTAAATATTGCCCACATGTGACATCCAAGATGCTAGATGCTACTTATTTATGTCGACATGCAACTTATTTATGTTGACATGCAAGATAAATATGTTGACATGCAACTTATTTATGTCAACATGCAACTTTGTTATGTTCACATGCTACTTATTTATGTTGACATGCAACTTAGTTATGATGACATGCGAGATAAATATGTTGACATGCAACTTAGTTATGTTGACATGCTACTTATTTATGTCGACATGCGAGATAAATATGTTGACATGCAACTTAGTTATGTTGACATGCTACTTATTTATGTCGACATGCAACTTAATTATGTTAACATGCGACCTCCGTATGTCGACATGCAACTTATTTATGTCGACATGCAACTTAGTTATGTTAACATGCAAGATAAATATGTTAACATGCAAGATAAATATGTCGACATGCAAGATAAATATGTTGACATGCAACATACTTATGTCAACATGCAACTTAGTTATGTTGACATGCAACTTATTTATGTTGACATGCAACTTATTTATGTCAATATGCAACTTTTTCATTCTTGCATGCTGCTCGTTTGAAAGAGGGTATAGTTTAATCAAATCTGTGGTTGCAGTGATAGAGAAACTAACATTTTGGGACGTCATCGATCTTGTCTCTCCCACAACCGACAAGGTAAAACTCTTGTTTTAGATCTAATATAAAACTGATATTTGATGTAATGAAGATCTTTTGATTGAGCAATCTGGTCTTTTTATAATCCTACCTGATTATTATTCTTGGTGTTAATTTCTCTTTTGGTCAGTGTCTAATTCTTAAATGATATGAGTACTTCTTGTAGCCATTATATATATATAATATAACAGCGCTTTTAGTACTTCACTACCTTACATGTTAATTTTATTTAAATTGCAAATTTTTGATATAATAATAAAACGCTTGCAAGCCAAATCGTGGTATACTAGTATTTATAGAATTACTTAATAGTTTGATGTACATTTACACATGTAGAAACCAAAACAAAAATTCACTGGGTATAAAGTGTGTGTTTTATTTTACTTTTTTCAGCAAAAAAAAAAAAGATACAATGGGTGAAAATATCTATACACCTGCTATGGCTCAACGTTTGGTTGTGGACGGACTACCCCTCAGTAGAAATGAAATGATTGCTGTTTATTACCACTCTGGTTATACTATTCAGGAAATCATTGGATTTCTTGCGAGCAGACATAACACTGCTTTAAGTGCGAGACAAATTCATCGAGTTTTAAGGGAAATGAATCTAACGAGACGAAACAACCAGCCACGTTTGGAGGACATTGTAACGGCTATTTTACATGAACTTTCAGGCTCGGGCGGTGACATTGGCTATAGAGGAATGAGGAGACGTCTGCTAGTCGACCATGACCTCAATGTGTCTTGTGAATTGGTGCGCCTTGCATTAACTGTTTTGGACGCAGAAGGTGTAATAAGACGTAGACAACGTCGTCTTCAGCGTAGAAGGTACATTAACGAAGGGCCCAATTTTTGTGTTCATCTAGATGGCTGGGACAAATTGAAACCATTTGGAATTTCCATTCATGGTTGTGTAGATGGCTTTTCAAGACGTATTCTCTGGCTTAGAGCTTGCAATTCTAACAAAAACCCTGAATATATATCCAGATTTTATATAGACTATATCAAAGAAATAAACGGGGTTCCTGTGGTCGTATACGCGGACAGGGGTACTGAGAACTGCATAGTTCGAGATTTGCAATACGCTTTGCGATGGAATCACCAGGATCCTCTGCAAGGACTATCAAGTTTTAGGTATGGATCGTCATATAGAAATACAAGAATAGAGCGATTTTGGCGGTGTTTACGGGAAATGTGTGGCAATTTTTGGATAAATTACTTTAAGGATATGGATAATTTGGGTGTTTTTGACACATCCGATGTAGTTCACCTAGAGTGTGCTAGGTATTGTTTCTTACCAATTATCAACAGGGAATTGTACAGAGTTATACAGCATTGGAATGAACACACAATTAGAAGAAACCGCAATGCAGATTGTCCGTCTGGAAAACCAGATGTTATGTATTTTCAGCCCGAAATTTACCAAACAAGAGATTATAAAATGCCTATACCTGGTAATCTGAATGGCATAGAACAAGAATATTGTGCCTACCCTCCTGCAAATGGTGTTTCGATGGAATTTGAAGTTATTGGTACTCAAATAAGAATTGAAAACGGTTTGAATTACCCACCAAACACAGTAGAAGAAGCAACAGAACTCTTTATCCGTATAACAAACTATGTAGATCGCTTATAAATTACATGTATATACATAGATTTGACTCATGTGGTTATAAGGAGGTATCTTTTTCGTATGTTCTAAATATTGTTTGATAAAGGAATTAGAAATTGTATCTTTGTGAAGATTTTTTATTTAATTGCAAATTCGAAGTACTAGTAAAGTAGGACAAACTTCTAATTTAAGGTTAAAAATTTAAAAAAAAAGTTCCTTTTTAAATGAACATGTCATAGATAATGCATTGTTAATAATAAAATTTCTAGATCTATTCTCCCTCATTCAGAACATACCTACTTGACATTAAAAAGGACATTGTTAGATTTTGGTCACACTTTATATTACCATTTTTATTGTTCAAAATATTAAATTAATTTACTGCGCTTTGCCTTTATATCTTGAAATTGTTCAAGTAGAACATCACTGAATTCATGAATGCTATGTTATATATAATTGAGATGGTGACCATCTCAAAGGGCCCCGCTCAAATATGGACAAATAATAGAATAAAAAGTATTTCACAGCATTTTGCTTCGACATTGACCTGTAACTTAAAAATTGTCCTGTTTTTATTATTCCCGTCTCATTACCCTTACTTTAAGCATTTTATTTTTGGTTCTGAATAAGATTAAGCAAATAGAAAATATTATTCAAGGTCAGTGTACATCCTTTAATCACAAAAACTCTGTGGGTGAAATATGAGCCAGACTGGACGAAAAGAAGAAAAGATGTGCTTCGGACAAAGATTTTTCATTTGTTTACATTCTGCTATAACCTTGATCTTAGAACATAGTTTAAGGTCACTGTATACCCTTAAATGAGACCTCGGATGGACAGATGGACGGACGGACACACCAATTACGATAGACCGCCCGCAGAGAGAGGTCCCAAAATGTCAATCGCCATGACATTTCATCTAAGGAAATGCATATATACTTTGTTGTCCACCTAACATTAGAGAAAATTATTTAAACTGCAACATCAGATTTAATGAATTTTCGGTCATAAACATCAACTTTACCAATGTAAAAAGACCCAAGATACGTGCCTCATTGCACATTGTCTTGGGTAGTAACAAATCTGCAGGCACGCACAATTGTTCAAAGTTATGTATCACACAATTTCTTTTGCATTCAAATTTAATCATTTGATTCAAAATTTTACCATTTTGAAAATCGGTCATATTTCAAAAAAGTATTTATCCAAAATGAAATCACAAATTTATCATATTGCCTGTGAATTTTTTTGCCATTCCTGGGTCTTCTGGCACTTGTATCGATTTGTGATTTCACTTTGGTTATTTACTTTTTAAAAATTACACGCACACTACTGCTTCAGTGCGATAATAATCCGATAATTTAAAGTCAATATCATAATTTTAGGAGTGTAAATGAAGGCATATCAATGCACGGAACAGATCTATGCATAATTCATTGAATTAATTTTTTTTTTTACAGATTTGGAAGCACAACTCATTAAAAAAAATCAAACATGGGTTATTAAGATTTATTTAAAAAAAATTAAATGTTGCTTAACTATGATAAATTACAAGACTAACTGAAATAAAATACAAAAAAATGTGTTTGTTTTTTACATTAATTTGCTAATTGGACTACTACAACCAAATAAAAAAAAATGGCAATATGGGGAAAAAATTAAAATTAATGACAATAAATCATACCAGATCACTTAGATATATCTTCAAGTGTCTTGATAAAAAAAAATCAACTATTTATTTATGTTGAGGTAAACAAGCAAAAAAATTAATAATAATTGAAAATCATAAAAAATAGCTTAATTGTTTAAGCTATATGAGTCATTATAAACTGTTACTGGTTGCAGTCACTTGACTATAAACAATAATCATGAGTCCTTAACTTAACCTGTATATCAAAACTGTCTTCATAATTCATATAATGATCCATAGACATGCACTGTACCAGTATGAAATTTGCATACAGGTTAAAGGAAAGCTGATGAATTCCATGGCAACCAAGAGCATAAGGGGAGGGGGTTGCTAAAATTGGTGCTAGATTAACAATAGAAGCTAAAAAAATTAGGTTTAGAAAAAACTTTTCAAATAATCCTTGAAACAATTCTTTTCTTTTTAAAATTATCAACTTTAAATATTAAAAGCATGAACAGTATGTGCCAGTTTGGTAAAAATTTGACAAAATATGCATTAAAATTTTAACATCCTTTGTTTCTACATTTATGTGAATTGAAAAGCAATCCATAGCAAAGCTAGCACATGATGGAATCTTTTATTCACCAAAACACTATGCAATATGAAAAAAATGCATAAATGCATAAAGATGTCATAAAGAGGCTCTCCTTTTCCTATCAAAAAGATCACAACCTTACTGCTTATACTCTCAATATTTTATGTCCAAAAATTTCAAACATGATACATGTATTTCCTAATCAAATTGTATAGCGTTCTATACAGTCTACATATAAATGTAAAATATTGTTTTGCTCAAATTCATAATAAAAAAATTTAAACAAGAGCATATTAGCTCATTTTTGGAGAAGCTAATATTTTTTCTTTTGTCATAGCAGTAAGTTAAGTTTTTTTATTTTGAGTTATAATTTTTTTCTCTCTTCAAATCTGAATTTCAGAGATTGTGAATCTAGAATATTAGTACAACCTCAACAGTATATTAAAGTAAATTTTGCTTGTATATTTCAACCACAATTAAACTCTATTTGCTTGACATTATTTAGCCTAAACAATTGAAATTCAGTCAAATTTTTTTGAACATCTACACTTAATCTAATAAAAGAGTTTTGAAGTTGATGTAAACGACTCTCTGCAGATGTGGCACTGACTACCCCGCTCCTCCAGTTCAGCAGTACACACTGCACAAGCGATGTGGCCGCATGGTACAAAAAATGTATCGCAGAACCGATCTGTACATATTGTGCAGGTTGGGACTTGTGGCATTCTCAACACCTAGAGATAAATATAAATATTCATAACATAACTGGACCAGTTAAGTCTGTTATCAGTACAAATTTACCAAGTTAAACATTTAAAATGAACAAAATATCTGTGAGCTATTTTTCACTCACTAGTGATATCCCCGCTCTGATTTGAATATACAACATCAGCAAAGTCGTCATTTAACAGAAATTTAACCCCTAATCATTACGTACAAAAATGGATCCCATTATATGGCATACGTACCTAAACAAAGTGTGTTTTGAAATTTCAAACATCTGTGACTATTAGTTGCTCACATGAGAAATCTGACGAAAATTTGTATGAAAAGGATGACTGCACATAAGTACTATTGCATGCAATATTTGCAAGAAAATAAACTGTTGAAAGAAGAATTTTTCTTTCAATTGCAGAAATTGTCAACACCCAAACTGCAACTTTACGTAATTGCGTTAAATAAAAGTATATTGTTACCAAGTACGAATTTGTTTTCAAAGGCGGTCTTCGTGATTTCTTGAATCTCCATAATTATGATATTAAATGAGGACAACCATTTTTATAAATAATTCATACAAAGTCAGTGCATGTTTGTCTATTGTTCTCCGTTAAACAGTAGTTGTATACCAAGGGTATTTGCATTATCTAAATTGTGTTAAAGGGAGATTAATCATAGACAAACATGCTCTCATGAGAAAAAACTGCTTCATCTTACTTTTGTTTTCTCTGTTGTAACCTGTAGGAAAAATACATGATTTCTCACCTCAGGTAACTTTGTGAATACTAGTACAAAATTATATCACATGATGTGTAAGGTAGCATGTTATTTGCTCACTATATAGGATAATGAACACAACAGAAGCAACCAAAAGAGACCCAAAACCCGGCACTAAGTGCAGTCATCCTTTAAGCTAAAGATAAACAAAATCGTCATTTAAGTTGACTGCTTATTGGTTCAAATAAGGATACAACTATATGGCATATTTGTTACGCACAGACACACAGACCAAGAGACACACACATAAGGGTAAAACTTTTTATTTCCTATGTAGCTTCATTTGATAGGCTAATAAGCCAGGTGTAAATTTCCAGACACCGGCCATACTCGAGACGGAGGGGAAAAAAGACATGACATCATAATGCATTAAATGTGACATCACAATGCATCAAATTGAAATGCGTAAATGGCATACCTTAAAAGTGTATAACACCCTTGATTGGACATAGGAAATAGATTAATTTGATTTACATAGCTGGAAAATAAATTCTTTATAGCCAGGGACAATCAAGGCCGGTTGTATGGGGATTTACCCCGAGTTGGTACCTGATACACCCTTTGGCCTCAGGGTGTATGGAACACAACCCAGGGTGATTCCCTGTACACCTTGATTGAACGTAGATAACAAATAATATACCCCCTCTCTTTTGGAGCTGGGGTATAATGTTATGCTACATTGCAGTTTTAATGAAGTTAAAAGAATACTTACAACAGGAGATTGAAGATCAGGAAGATCCCAACTGTTTTCTTCATCCTGTGAGGGTGAATAAAAGCAAGACACTTTTTATGAGTTCCTAAACTTTTCCATTTAATTTTAAGATACTAGAAGATGCAGTTAAATGTTATGAATATTTTTTAACTTCCTTTACAAAATTTGGATTCTGAAAATATTTAGCTATAGCTATGTGCAGTAGCAATATTTTATTGGATTAAATGGACCACTTGGATGTCATCAATTTATTTGAATCATAGTTAGTACATAATATGTTCGTTCCTGGAAATTTTTATCTACAATTCTCATTGACACAAATACTGAAAAGTTCCTCTTTTCAGAAAAAGGGTATGAACTTAGTTTATAGAATAATATATATGCAGTTACAAGAACAAACATCATGTGTTTTTGTTCTTGTCTGTATGTTTGTCTATAATATTTGTTTATTAAGTGAACTCTATAAAAAAGTTTCGAACTTAAATCCTAGATTTGCCAACAGAAAGACAAACTGATTTTTAATTATCCAGGTATAAATACCAATTTATTACTAATAGAACAAAAAATTAGGGTAAAAAATACTTGTTACATTTTGAATTGATTCCTGCTGATGTGGTGTTGACACTGCTGTACTGGGTGAATTAGCTGGATTTTGTGGATTCTGAGTTGAGACTCCTGGCGCATTCAGAATGGAAATGGGTGGATTAACATCCACTTCTTCCGCAAATTCCCAGCTTTCATCCTTGTATAAATAAAAAAAATAATAATTACATGTGTACATGAAAGCCACATTGCTAGTTATCTGCAAGAAACCAAATATGATTGAAAAGGTCAGACCATTTTAACCATTTATTTTTTAGATATGGCCCGGTTCACCTGAGCAACATTAACCATAATAAAATCAGCTTTATAGAGTCATATACAAAATATCTGGATAATGTAGTAGAATTGATCGTGTTTGTCTACTTTTACTTAACATATATAGCCCCTTTTGCAACACAATGATTTTATAATCATATCACATGTCAAGCATTTTGGTTCTCAAGAAGATCTTAAACTAATGTTTTTATATATACATACAATGTACATGCATGTATATATAAACCTACATCAGATTTTGAACCCCTTGTGTACGTGTCACAAGAATTGATCAGGGGTCACATTGTAAACCATGAAGAAATAACAATATGTCAAAATGTTTGCATATCTAGGTAAATACTTGAATCATAATATTTGATGTTTTTCTAATAATTAAAAATCTTCCGTAGTGTAAAAATTCAACCCCTATTGTATTGTATTGTATTGTATTGTTTATTGGCTAAATTCAAATGAATTATAAGCTGTTGAAACATATGTACATAATTATAAATATATAATGCTACACTCTATCCAATCAAAATCAAACAGTTCGCTATTGACGTTAAACAATATTCTAAAAAAATATTATTCATACATGTACATTCATAGGAGGAGAGACCCTATAAATCAATAAATCAAATGATTATAATAATGATAATAATGATAATAATAGTAATATTAATAATAATAGTGATAGTAATAATACATCAGTTGGATGTACTAGTTATCCGACATCCCGTTTTTTACCTGTCCCTACCCTACACTCATGCATGCAGGGGTGATCATGATTTGTTTTAATTAACTTGAATCTACACAACCTGAGGATCCTTACACACAAGTTCAAAATGCAATTTTCTCAGGCCAAATGGTTTTTGACAAGAAGATTTTTTAAAAGTGTTTTCTCTATATATTTCAATGTAATACTTTGACCCCCTCCCCCAATGTGACCCCTCCCTACCCAGTTGTTCTGAAGAAGAATGTGAAAATGTAAAATGTTTACAAACAGACAGATGGGCAGATGCCTGACAAAAAGTTATTGAAAAGCTCACTTGATCTTTCAGCTCAGGTGAGCTAAAAGGGTTTGTACAAATTGAGAAAATTAGTTTCATTTGCTGTGGAATCAATAAAATTCATGGTGGCTCATTATTTTTGTGGAATTCGTGGGTAGCCCTCTCCCACGAATTTAAATCCTCGACGTAAACAATCTTTAGTACTGAAACAGTAGGCTACGCATCCACGAAGTTACATCCCCACAAATGAGCAAAAAAGTAATAATCCACGAAAATTGGCCCCCACGAATTTAAATGATTCCACAGTATCTTCTAAAAACTCATTTAAATCAATCTTCAATTCAGAGATAAGAAAAATTTGCAATTAGACAATATTTATACCTCATTTTCTTCATCTTTCATCTTTGATAAAAGATAGAGCCGTGGCTTAACTGTCATATTGCATGCTTTCATGGAGTTTATGTATATTTGAAGAGTGAATCCATCTTGGGGAATGGAACGGCCCTGAAAATCCCCAAGGTGGTGATCGAAATCTTCCTTCTTTCCTTTAATATTGGAACCTAATTAAATAATTGAAAAAAAGGCAGTGAATATTATGAAATGATCTACAGTCTAACACACAAATCACGATATTTAAAAATTAACCTTGAATTATAACCAAAGCTTACATTAACTTGACTTTTCTCTCTTTCTTATTTATTTTTAATGCCCACAAACTGACAAAATTTAGTTAATTATGAAATACCAAGTAACAATTCAATATCATCTATATGCAATAAAGTGGGTGGGTGTAATTTTACACAAACACAAAGAGAGAGAGAGAGAGAGAGAGAGAGAGAGAGAGAGAGAGAGAGAGAGAGATTGTTTGTTAAAATGAAGGAAAATAATTGTTGTTGATAGGTTACTGCAGTTGTTACATATAACACTTGAAGCATATACTAATGATATGGATAATTAAACTAATTATAAACTCAGAATTCACCAATTTTCTGTAAGATGTAAGTTGCACACATGCATTGATATCTGGCAGATTCAAAGATTTCTTTGAAATAATCAATTCTAAATATTGAACTAGCTACTTTACTATTACTCTAGTACTTTTTCTTTCTATAAGAATATAAATTGCAACTAAATTTCTTTTTAGTCAATATTTTTCATACCAATATCACAATATTCTTTACATTTGATATTAATCTTTTTTTCTTACCATTTGGAAAGAAAATTTCTATCGCTCTATTTTTGATTTCCGCATATGTTGAAGCATCTGCCATTTCCACAATTCTCGTCCCCCCACCACTGGAGGTCCGCACTTGTGTAAACTTAGTACCTGTATGTAACATCCACCCAAGCTGAACTTTGTGGCACGTCATAGATGTAGACTTCTGCTTTTTCGATGGTCTCTGCTGAATTTAATTTAACTAAGTTTTTTTAATTGCACAAATAATAATTTTCACTCCCTATTCACCTCCTTTTTTTAATGTAAAGTTTGAAAAATTTTCATATTAATCGCTAATCTACCAAATATCTTGGAATCCTCTTTGTTTTCACTTCTAAATAAGACATTGCTTGATACATGTTACTTCTAAATGTAAAACTTGTTAATTAAGTGTTTTAGTTGCAAGACCCTGTATTGTATGTCATTAAAATCTATTTCCATTTTTACATACATGTAGACAAGCAAAACTGTAGGAAAGCTCCATTTAAATTTAAAAACTAAAAAAAATCACTATTGATGTAATAACATTCTTACATTCGATTGTTTTGAACGCAGTCTTTTTACTAATTCAGATAACTGTTCGCTCTTTGATGAAGGCATTCCTACAAATAAAGTAATTTTAATGATGAAAGGATTGATATCTTTTACAGTGGTTTATATAGATATAGATACACTTGTGCATATGTATACAACATGTACATCTATGCATTAAATTATGCAATTTAAATTAAATGTAAAAAGTATCATTTGAATGTGAAACTCCTTAATTTTTTACTTTATTTTATTTCATGCATGTGCAAAGTCCTGTTAATAAAATATATTGTGCTACAAATCAATTAAGTTAATTAAGTTAATCTTTACCTTGAACACTTTCCATAATTATACCATAATCATTACTCATTTTAATAATAATATGCCAATTTTAAGTGTTTATATCCCATGATATTGAATAATGTTATGAACATTCTTTAAATCAACTGCATATTGCAATTGATACATTATTGAGAATTCTTGAAATAAACATTTAGGAATGCATGCATGGCAGCACTCTTCCCAAGACAAGTTTTTGACTTGGGAAGATACGATTTTATGCATATTTGGAACACATCACACGTACCTGCTTCTGACCCTCCTGATGCAGTTGATAATGCTTGGGGGATGTTTAAAACTTCATCTGCTTTCAAGACATACAGTTCGTTGCTTTCAAGTTGTAGAAAAACATCTTCGTCATCTATTATACACCCATCACTTAAAACAAGTCGAATATTTCCTGTTTCATCGCCCAATTCAAATTTTGTAATTACTGAAATTGAAAAAAGACTCGGTCATACTATTAAATAGAGTGCATATGCAGGGTTGTCTCTAAGAACCGAGGGACGGAGAATTCCCCCGCCTAAAATGACTTAATTACCTGGCTATTATTGCATTTCAAACACAATCTAGCTATAAGCTAGACCCCCTGTCTTCTTTTACTTTTTAATTTCCTCATTCTACTTCAATTTTTAGAGACAACCCTGCACATGCACATATACAGTACTCTAGTACATATCATTATCAATAATTATTACGGTATACATCTAATTTGAAAGTAATTAATGATGAATCATTAATATATAGTGGCAAATACTAGAATGTAGTTTAGATTCAATTAAAAAAATCTAACCTTTGGTCTTTAATTCTTGAAATTTGCTGGCCCCCAACAATCGCCCCTCTGTGCGATTGTTGTTCCACACTTTAAAAACCTTTGTATTCTCCATCTAAAAGAAGTATCAATTTATGTCCTTTACTTATAAATAGGTCTTATTCAATATCCTCTCGGATGCTTTGTTAGGTCTAACTTTGCAACAACAACAAAAAGGGGGGGGGGGGCTAAGCTCCCCCTAATAATTTTAAAGTATTTATAATGCATATTGCTGCAAATATTTTCCCTATTTGCTTTTATTTTCATGGCAGATTGGGGGTAATTTCAACATGATTTATAGTATTTATTAATCATATAAAAATGGTTCACACCTTGGAGAGGGGGGGGGGGGGGGGTGGGTGGTTGTGTTAGAATGTGGAAATATTTAACAATGTGTCTGTCAATTACTATGATATGTCTACAAAATTAAGTTTTGATTATCTTTCGTTTTTATTGAATTAGCTATTGGTCGTAACTTGGGTTTTTCTTGTTTTTTAGAAATAATTCGAAATCTGGGTACGAAATGACATGGGTTCAAGTAGGGCAGACTACGATTTGAGATGAAACCTGAAAAACGAAAGTAGAAGAAAAAAATCGTGTTTGGTGTTTTCAAAAAGTAATCTGAAAGCAAGTTCAATTAAAATAAATTATGTTATTTGAATAACAATGAAATAAAGCTGCTTAATTGTTGAAACACGATTTTTTTGGTCCAATCAGATGTCCTGAAATTTATTTGATCGGATCTAATGCATCTGTTGAAAGTTGTAGGAAACCGAAATTTGTTTTCTTAATTTAGAGTTCAGTTTTTCATCAAAAACACACTTAATAAGTCTGAATGTATTTATCACTCTTTAAACAAAGTTGATAGATTATCACCAAACGTGAAGTTTGTACGAGATCCAAATTGAACATGGAAGCCGTAGATGTCACTGCGCGTGAAGTGATCCTTTTTTCCTCCATCTTGGAAAAGTTTTTCAACTTCATCATGTTCATAATCAGTTCATAGGTAATCCGTATAGAATGTAATTTCCATATTTGGGCATATGTACAAGTGTTATCTGTAGGGAGAGCTTCGCTCTCACGGGCCCGTGAGAGGGCTTCGTCATTTACGAATAAATAAGGCTATATTTTCAACTTATCATCTACTTTTTTCTTCTTGTTAATAACCTGAACACGCGGACTCAAAATTATCTGGGTGAAATATCATGTAGGCTTAAAAACACATAACGTTTGCCAAGTCAAAATATATCATATACAGAAGTGAAAAAGATCAAACTACTATTGTGGTAATAAGAATATAAGCTTAAGTTGAATAAAATTACTTACGACAGTCCCATATAACATGCATTCACGAGCGTAAAGCGAAATAAATTATAACATCAAGATTGGTGGTTGGTAGAGAGTAAAATTCCGATCAGTTACGTAGGATGGAGTTCTTTGATGGATAACAATGTGAATAAATATTTTTATGATTTTTTTTTATATTTAAAAAAATATCTTAATATAGGTCTACGATTAGGCCTAATGTACAGGTGTCGGAATTTGAAACCACTTAATTTTGTTTAAAAAAATATACTCAGTTGTATATATATAATGGTGTACTCATGTCCCTAATGCGAGGGTATTCGACATATAAACTTAGAGCTTATGCTAGTTTTTATAAATTTATATTTTTACAAACTAAAATTTTACTAATGAACAAAGGTCCACTCCAAATTCGTTTTTTGAAATCAATGAAGGAAATATGGTTTTGAGTTCAGTATTTCACTTGCAAAATCGATTAAAAAGGAAGTCATTGCACACATGACAAAATAGGGGTAAAGGGTCAGTGGAAATAATAATGTATTTTACATTAATAACTATTGAAAATGTACTGTTTAAAATATAAACTATCGAGATCGAGTTATCGACTATAGCTATTGTACGGACCAAAATGAATAAAATCACATACCTTGTGCTAAGCTTGTCACATGGATTAAGGCGGCAATTAACTTCAGCAGACTTCGTACGTCTTCTCTTTGGCGGTTGCAGATCAACATATTTATCGCGCATGTCGACATAAATAAGTTGCATGTAAACATATTTATCTCGCATGTTAACATAAATAAGTAGCATGTTAACATAACAAAGTTGCATGTTGACATAAATAAGTTGCATGTCAACATATTTATCTTGCATGTCAACATATATAAGTTGCATGTCGACATAAATAAGTTGCATGTTGACATATTTATCTCGCATGTCAATATAACTAAGTTGCATGTCGACATAAATAAGTTGCATGTCAACATAAACAAGTTGCATGTCAACATATTTATCTTGCATGTCAACATAAATAAGTAGCATGTTAACATAACAAAGTTGCATGTCGACATAAATAAGTTGCATGTCAACATATTTATCTTGCATGTCAACATATATAAGTTGCATGTCGACATAAATAAGTAGCATCTAGCATCTTGGATGTCACATGTGGGCAATATTTAAGATTTTTTGAAATTTTTTATAATTCTTACTTGATTGTAATTTTCTTGCATGTCAACATAGTTATGTTGCATGTTGACATAACTATCTTGCATGTCAACATATTTATCTTGCATGTCAACATATTTGATAGAAATATAACTCGCACACAAGGGGCAGAGATATGCCACCATACCGCAGCTTCCAACATGCAAGATGCAACTTGATTATGTACATGTCGACACGCTACATATTTATGTCCACATGCAACTTATTTATGTCGGCATTCAAAATACAGGCACGTATGAACGTTAGTTATGAAAGTTGGGAAGGGCAAACCTACCCCAATTCTTGACCAGCAAAAAATACCAAAAAAAAAAAAAAAATGAAAGATGGCACGTACGTGGGGTGGGGGTAGATGTACCCCAAATCTTGACAAGCAAACAATAAAAATTAAATTGAAAGGGGAAAAAAACCAACAATTCGATGTCCAAATTCTAATCCGGGAGGGGGTTGGTATATATAAGATTTACCAATTTTGATCATTACGTTAAGTTTTCCTGTCATTTCAACACTAACCAACAAAAGTGGGTGATCAGTTCAAAATTCACTTTTCTATGTAAGATTTCTAAAAAAGTTGGGAAGGGGACAGTCCGTGACTGAGATATATATGTTGACACGCGACATACTACTCATTTATGTCGTCATATTTATATTAAGTAAGTAACATGTCGGTATAGATAGATAATTAAGCTGTATGCCATCATGTTTATCTCGCGAGTCACATGTATTTGTACATGTGCATGTCGACATTAATAAGTTGCATGTAAACGTAAATATACGTGTAAGTTGCATCTGGAATGTTAAAAGTCATATGTCGGCTGTTATTGATAATTTCTGATTTTTTAAATCCGAAGCTTATTAATTTTTCTTGAATGTCAACATGATTTCGTTGCATGTCAAGTCTTAAAAAAGATATATTTTTTGCAAGGCAACTTAGATATGTTGCAAGTTGACATATCTTTCTTGAATCTCGACAATATTATCTTAAATTTGCTTGAATTTAAGAGGTAGGAATATTGATTAACAACAACATATACTATAGAAATACATCAAGGAGGCGGGGAATGTCATGCAAAATATATGATAAAATATAAAAATAGCATTGCAAATTTTTGATAATGTTTTATGTACACATGTATAGCGATGACATCAACATATATTTTTGTGTGAAATGAAAACATTTTGTGAGTTATGTTTAGACAAAAAAGTGTGACACATTACATTTTTGTTTGTTAATATGTCTGTGCAGGAACAAAAGAAGCAATTATTCACTTTAGTATTTGAACGAATGAAGGATCAGTCTAATTCCTATTACCATGTTGTCCTGTCTCGTCAGTTCCAATACCGAAAAGTTGATTTCTTTTTTACCAAGTAGCTTATCCCAGAAGTTCACGGTTTATAGGTGTTTTCTAAACTATATATGCATATCATAATGTGGATTGTTTGATGTCAGCTTTTTCTTTTATCTGTGATTTGACATACTCTATATTTCAAAATACTTATAGGCTAGGAAACATTCCTCTCATATTATACCAGTACATCTTTAAAACGGTTTTTAGAAACTGAATGTGATGTTAAGATGTAACTTTCTGTATTAACTGTGGAATTTTTATTTTCTAAATAATTGGTTAATTATAGCTTTAATAATCATCTAAATATTTAAGATGAATCTGATTGCTACTTTGTTGACCACATAGCTTCCTTGAAGAGACATGGTAACGCACAAACACATGATTTACCAAATACCGAATTTTTACACTATTTCCACATATTTTATACCCCAGTATATCATATGTAAAAATAAACTTTTGAAAAATAACGGTGCTCAAAATTAATAAATCAAATTAAAAAGAGAAAAATAAAATAAGTCGTTGGGCCAACTCAAAAATCACCAGTAAATTTTAGTTTCACTTTCGTTTCATAGCCACACATGGGATAGTAGAACCATTATAACAAGACCTTAGACTTTCGGTTGGATGTAGCTATCCATTTCTTGCGTCAAAAAAAGTTAAAAATGACGCGGTTTCAAGCAAAATATGCACCGATTGCGTGGTCTTAGCTCAAAAGCGAGACAAATCTTGTTGATTTCAAAGAGCAATGGCTGAGTGGCCAGCAATGAAATAGACAGGCCTACGTCACATTGCTGTTTGACACAACTACCCAAAGTCCAAGCTCTTGTTAGAATGGTTCTAATTTACGGCAGCGTGGCATACATCAGGAGCAAGCGGCCTCGCAGTGAAACCTGGTATCTTTATGAACTAATATCATTTGTTTATTTATTAAGATAAACTCTCTATAAATGCATATTTCTTACAAAAGACATCGAATAACTTTCTCAATGCGTCACGAATAACTTTCTCAATGCGTCAATCCCACTGTAACTATTTTTAGACTGCAATCGCAATCACGTGACACTAAAATCAATGTCCAAAACAACTCGGGATTGTTAACATGTGGAATACCGGATGACTTTTAACGATTTGTAAACTGATATGTGATGACTTATAATGCGTGAAACCTCCCTAATGATCAAATTTTTATGTTTCGTCATATTTCCTGTTGTCATAATTAAAAAGTAAAACATCTTTTTTGAGTCACCCTGTCACTTTAAAATAACGTGGGTTGATTACTTGAACTGTGATACAAATGTCGTTTTGAAAACGGATAAGGCTTTAGGATATCATCTACTTTCTAAATACAATGATGCTGGATTCTATGTGTTGTTATCTTTTTTTCATAACACCGACACTTCTGTATTTGATTTGCATGCATATGACTACTCATCGGACAAAACGCATTACGATCGTATGCATTTCTGTAGACAGCAAGCTGCAAATATTTGGCGGCAGAAGGTCGCAAATTCTTTATCAATGTATTTCTTTCTTCAATTTAATAACGAACAAAATGTCCTTTACATTTTCTTCATAGCACTGCGAAGTCTGTATATATTTAGATTACGTTGCCGAATAGCTGTCGAACACGCTCAACTCAACAGTCAAGTGGCTTTCTCTGTTATAGTTTTCTTCTATTCCAGAAATGGAAGGATTGGGCTTTTGATTATACTGCACTTGCATACAGATGATAGCGTTATAGATCGACTATTATTTATAGAACTTACCAAGAACAAGAAGTAAAATCAATATACTAGATTTAAAAAAGCAAAACACGGAGAATTTTACAGTTTATTGATTGATGAATACTAAGACTATTTGATATAGAAAAATGGTAATCTTGACGAAAACATTAAAAAAGAAAGAATTATGATAATCTATAGAATAAATAAACAGCTGCCATGACAGTGTATTGTGACACCAACACATTTCAGGAAGCAATTTCAGATGAATAACAACATGAGAAGGAAACCCAGAAAAGGATACAGAAGAACATAATTAAAAGAAGACAGAAATCCTTTGTTACATAAACATGCTAATGGCATAAATTCCAGTAACCACCCCCATCCCCCCATCCCATCTCCCCCCCATCCCCCCTCCCCACAAAAAAAAAATCAAACAAAAACAAAATTTTCACCCCCCCCCCCCCAAAAAAATGCTATTTTGCTCATTCCAGTTTTCAAAAGCTTAGTGCATAAAAAAAGAGCTACATTGACATGTACAATGCCACACCACCAGCGAAGACTCAGAGAAAGACACCTTCAAACGCCAAACAGAGCCGTTCCATCAGTGTCTCAATGGACCACAGCCAGCGACACTAAAAATCATCAACAAACAAATATGAATAGTACATCTTTCTTTCCAGAGGACTTCAATGTATATATAAAGTAATGATATATTGTTTCTTTTATTCCGACCAGGCTGCTGTATTTATGGAGATACTTACACTCAGCCGAGTGTCGTCTGCAGACTGTTTCAGGCGTACACGCTTGTTTTGAACACTGCGTGTCTCCGGTCTCTTTCTTTTTGGAGACTTCCGATTCTGGAAATAACAGGAACATTTACAATAAGGAGAGAGAGAGAGAGAGAGAGAGAGAGAGAGAGAGAGAGAGAAGGAGAGAGAGAGAGAGAGAATCGTTATCTTTTAAAATGATATTGGTTATTCTTTCAGACATAAATTGCGACAAACATTCGTATGTGATAAGATTTTACAGATCTTAGAATACATGTAAATATGTTCCCGGTATATGAGCAGCCGTTTTGGCATTTATCGTGACATTTAGTGATATCAAATAGGTGAAATCATCTATTCAAACAAGTGATATCACACTCATTCATATTGAAAAGGTAATGTCGTTATTAACACCAAATCAAGATAAAAACATTTGAAAAATTTATTTATATATGTGGTATCATCTTTTCATTTTACATGCAAGAAGGAATTACCAATTCAGATTTGAATATGTTCTGTCACTTAATGGGTATCACCATTCAAAAACGAATAGGTGATATCACTTCATTCTAAAAAAATATTTTCTCCTCTATTTGATAGTGATATCAGGTATTTAATCTTTTGTATGATGTATATCACCTTAAGATTTTCAATTTGTTATATATCGCCTATTCGAATAAGTGATCGCCTCTTCAAAAACAAGTGTAAGTGATATCATCGATTGAATCTAAATAGGTGATATATCACCTATTATGAAAAGTGATCTCAGATATCAGTAAATACGAAAACAGACCCTTATATTGGCCTGCAATGATATACGTAACATGCGTTATGATCGTTATGATCGGACTTGGATATTTACCTCTTTTTCTTCTGCCGATGGGGAAGACTGGCGGGTTTTGAGAGGAGGAGAGCAAGGGGTGGCAGTGATAGACGCCATCTTGGCATGACAGCCAAGATTGTCATTGAAAATTGTCACTTCACCATTATCGGTATTGGAAATGGTTGTAACTGTCTTCTTTTTTGAATCTGTCACAGTTTTGGAGACAACCTTCTCACGGTGTGCGTAGATGGAGCTTGTCTCTGACACAGCCGCTCCAGAAGTTGGAGCCAAGGACAGACTTGTCACTGATTTTGACGTAGAGGCGGTAGTGGGCGCGGCATTGCTGATAGGAGCAGAATTGGACGTGGTTTTGCTGATAGATGCAGTGGTGGGCGCGGTTTTACTGGTCGGTACAACCCCCTGTGAAGAATCACAGCATGATTTCTTGGGATGCTGAAAGGTATATAAAAAAAGTTTAATTAATGAATTAGTAACTTTAATATCCGCATTTTTCCAAAATATTGATTTTGATAATAAAAACCATCACAAAGTATTATAAGCAGGGGTCATAGAAACATCTGATAATAAATCATTGTATGAGCGACTCAGACTAATTAAATACGATGAGTTGGATGTTTGAGAAGCGGTATCAGATCCAAAATATCGAATTTTAAAAAGTAGACTGTGATCGACTCGACTTTTGTTCAAATTCAGTGTATATATTGAGGGGACTTAGAAATTCTGAATACTGTTTCTTTTAATCTTGTATATATAAAGTATTTATAGTTTTATTATAGAAGCAAGTGCATTAGAGGTACATGTATCTCGAAGATATTAAAATTTTATTTTTGAATCCTAAGACGTGTCGATTGAATATGGTACATTGTGTAGGATGGACATGTTTCACTATTACACAATCGATATAAAACCAGGGGGAGAGTTACCCCTCCAAATACCCCCCCCCCCCCACACACACACAAAACCTCCACCTATAGCATTCGCCCAAGCCAATACCCCACGACCCCTCCTAAAATTGTATTTAAAGTAACGAAAACGAACAATATAGAAAGAAATTGTAAAAGGAATCGAAAAGAAGAAAGAACACAAACGATTTAATATCATAAGAAAAAATAAGCTTATTTTTCAGTTAGGGTTTCTCAAGTTGAATGGAGTAAGGAGCTTATCAACAACGGCGACTTAATGTGGGAACGGGTTATTATTTTTAAGAATATATGTTCTGAAATACACAAATTGATACTTTTTGTCTCGTTTATTTCTTTCAACGCGAGAAAAAGTGGGCTATTCACCTCTTTCTTCCAGACAAAGTCTCTCCGCCATATTCTGTTATAGAGCCACGTTCGCGGACCAGACTACAAAAACAGAGGTAACCTTGTAGAATCAATGTGCGAGAAAACTATCTTTCTAATTGTGGAATAACACACATGTATTAGGGTCCAATGTTGTTGGTATCCAGACGTATTTAATCATTTATTTAATTGCGATATATATATATATATATATATATATATATATATATATATATATATATATATATATATATATATATATATATATATATATATATATATATATATATATATATATATATATATATCTGAGCACTGTTTTGTTAATGATAATAACTCAAAGCATAATATTTATTACAAATCATATACGATCTATGTGGTCGTTCAAGTAAAAGACAAATACATGGTATACCATGATGGTTTACAATATCTAATAAACATTAGCTTACTTAAATGGTTATGTAACCTTGACTTACATCGACCTTGACCTTTGTTGGTTTTTCAGGAACGTCCTTGACCCAGGGGTCTCCAAGCTTAGTTTGTGGGTCGTCCTTGCGCCACACTCTATTGCAGTACCATGTGCGGTTTTTATTTGGCTCGGTCTAAAATAACGGTATACATGTATGTTGCAGTATAAAAGCTTTGTCATTTTCAAATGTTGACTATGCCAGAAAACATTGATATTATCCTAATCATATTTTAATCTTGACTTACATCGACCTTGGCCATTGTTCGTTGGTTAGAAAGGTCTTTGGCTCTGGGGTCTTCGCCAACCTGTGTTTGTGGGTCGTTCTTACGCCACACTCTATTGGGGTACCATGTGCGCTTTTTATTTGGCTTGGTCTAAAATAATGGTGTATGTTGCAGTATAAACGTATGATCATTTTCAAATGTTGACTATGCCAGAAAAAAGATTTTAAACATTTTGATGCTAACCTCATCGCGTGTCCGGTTCTGTGAGGTATGAGCGGTATGGCACGAGACGGTCGCCAACTGTTCATCAACATTCTGAATAAAGTTATGAAATGTAACAGTTATATAAACATATTTTGGCTGAGAATATAATTACATCAATGGATTGAAAGTACACATGGTGTTTCATGATGGTCTACGTATTCAAATACCAGCTTATTTTTTTAACCTTGACTTACATCGACCTTGACCTTTGTTGGCCGGTTGGGAAGGTCTTTAACCCTGGGATCTCCCCCAAGTTTAGTTTGTGGGTCGTCCTTGCGCCACACTCTACTGCGGTGCCATGTGCGCTTTGTAGTTGGTTTGGTCTAAAATATCGATATTATGTTGCTATATTCAAAAGTATGGTTAATTTCGAAAGTTGAGTCGGAAATTTTTTCAAATCATAATGATAGTAACCTCGTCATTTGTCTGGTTCTTTAGGGTACATGTTTCAGATGTTAGGGACGAGACAGTCGCCAACTGTTCATCAAAATTCTGAAAATATGAATTGTAATGATTTAATGATTTTGAATAAGAATATCCAAACTAAAGTGAATTGTACTTTACACGTACAGACACAGGTATACATATCTTTATTTCCATATATTGGAAAATACGGCTTGAAATCTTTGCATAAAGAATAGCAAACAAAATATTTGTGCTTAAATGCATGTAGGACACGTATAGTTATTAATTGAATGACTTCTTTTTGGGTTGATTGTATTATCTTAGTTGTCGACATGTATATAACTGAATAATCGGTATGTATTGGTAGAGTATCAATAGCATTCCATGGTTTATAGTTTTGTGATTGGATGTGACTTTTATTGATTGTTTGTGTTTAGGCTGTGGGTAGTAGTAGGGCGAGGATCTGTATTATATTATGTACGGGCCTATTACATATATTTAGTAACGTTGCCAAGGTTGCTGAGAAGTCGCTGAGAAGTCAAGTATCAACTAAATGTTTTAGCAACGAAGATATGGCTAAACATAATTTAAAAAAATATAGATATGAATTTTATATTGCATACAATCTACATTGTTTGCGATGATTAAACTTGACGTATTGTTGGAATCAGACCCCCCCCCCCCCCCCATTTCAGACACATCCACACTCGGTATGTATAGAGAGGCCATAATTATACATGTACAATATCACCTACCTATCATGTTACCGTTGCAACTGAGCACTAAGATTTAGCTATTTTTTTCAATGATGAGGAGAAGTCTTCCAACTTATCGGTAATAAGTAACAGTAACACAATCTTTATGTTTTGTTTCTAAGAAAGTAACTAACGACCATTTTCAGAATCCAAAAGCAGCCATTTTAGCGGACTTTTACTAATGTGTTTGTTTGTTTGTGATTGCGAATATACTTTGTGGACATCTGTCTTAGATTCGATATTTTAAGACAGGGGGATAACGACCATGACATTTTGTATGTGGAACTCGGTGAAGCCATCGTTTTTAAAATACGTGACTGTTTGATTGACCATCGATGGTCGCATATGGGATGACAAACAGCTAAAATCTCGAGAGATATGTTTATTTACAAGATATGTGGATTTTCCCGACAAAACTACACAAAAATATGTATTACCCTCTTAATCCGCCTTTTGACCATCTTTTAAGCTGACGCTAAGTCTAAAGATGAAGATATTTCAGAAAAGGTCAGGAGCGGTATCAGACACAACCAACGGCTTCGACTTGTTCGTTAGAAATAACCGTAACTACAACACAGCGTTGGTATTATAACAACGTCGACGTCATAATGAATGACGTTGGCCAATGAAAACGCGCGTTGTTTTATGCACGTCAAACGCAGTATAATTATGTGCACCACATGGCTTCCTAGCAAAGTTTTTGACGTATTATAGAAAACAATAGCAGATACCGTTAGGTACCAGGCGACCGTTTCATTAACAATTTGTTTACGTCTACGTTTACGATCTACAATACGTTATATAGTAAAATGGTCGCCAGATCTTTATCCATCTACTAAGGCTACTCCCTAGAAAGTTGAAGCAAGGAATGTGAAAATAATTTGTCACAAATTCAAAATCCTGGGCCTTTTTGGCCATACAAAGGTATATGTAATAAAAAAAAAGAAAATATTGAATTTATGCAATAACACCTACACACTAACAAAAAGAGAGAAGGTTTTTAAGTGATAGTTTATATTTACATAAAAGATTAGTCTATTTCAGTCTCAGATGAACATGAGGCTTTTCTCAGTTGAAAACAAATGTAGCTTGCAAAAATTTCAATTACATTATCACATTCATTTGATTAGACATCAGCCAGATAAACTTGTTCTCCTTAATGTATTAATTTACAATATTAATTAATTAACAAAAGTATAGACCCTATTTTTTTTTTTATAAATATAGAAATTTTGCGCTGTAATAAGAATATGCTCGGTGCACGGATCTAATAAAATGACTGAAAATGTTTATATTGAAACACGCATAGTATTCAGTATTTCAATATAATTTCAAAGTGATAGAATTTAGTTAAGTTTTTCTTGTTTTATTTTGTTTACACCAATAAGGCAAATTGTAGAATGCGTAAAAACATTTTTTGCGATTGCAGATAAATCCTAAATCCGGATAAATGAACTTTCATACTTTAAATTTACACAGCGCTCTTTCTTTCCCGTTTTAATTGCTGCTGAGCCGGCGAAATATTAATTACGTATTATGGTATTCGTTGGGTTTTTCTTGCATTATTCAAGCTTTCGATTGCATTATTTTTTCTTAAATTCATCAAAACATGAGTAGTTTTGCTTTTCAGTTTTAGATAAAAAAGGAATACTTGATTTTGGTCAGGAACGCTAACGTAAGAAAACCTACTGGAATTTGCCCTTTCGCCTGTCTCGTACGACATCTTTAAGAATAAGGATGCTGACACTGAACGATTCAGATGTAAGTTGTCGATTTTTAAAAGTTGGTTTGTTTTTCGTCATTATGCAACTTGAAAATGCTTTAAGAACTTGACACATATACACATATACATCTGAAGATTTTATTACGCACATGTAGTTTATAAAAATAACGCATAATAATTGATGAACTCAGATTTATTAATAATTGCACATTTCCCCAACCAGTGAAGAAACCACTAAAATACTTCATTGTTGAATAAATATGTTTGAGAAAATTAAACAGTAATTACTTTGCTTTCCCTTTCAACAGAAGCTAGAATGGTGGGTGAAATTCAGAAATCCGAAGGATATCCTGGAGAAACATCCAACATTTTTAGTTGGGGAGGTGTATATGATCATTAATTCCCTGCTGTGTTTATGCCATGGTGAGTTTTACTATGCTGTACGTTGTTTGTGGGTGTTTGAATAAATAAAGTATGGAATCAAGAAATATGTTCTAATTTGTTGATTGTTTCATTAAAATTTTTATATCATATGAAGTAAGAAAGCTAGTTATAATCATGATAATTTTAAAAGATAATTTGGAATTTATTTTCTGATAAAAAGAATAATAAAGCAATTATTGCCAATAGATATACTCGGTATATAGCACTGTGATGTTTGTGATCGCTCTTGAAGAAATGCATCTGTCAATGATTTTTTATGAAAATTGAGAATGTTGACTTGATTTTTCAGCTCTTCGCAATGGTGGGCGATACAAGTGGCTGTGGCTGACCTGCATTCTACAAGGCTTAACCACAGAAATGGTCAGCTACTTCCTCCCAGACATCGACAACTTCTGGCATGCTCAAGGCATGGTCATGTTTGCTGGACAAAGACTGCCATTGTATATAATGGTCTTATGTAAGTCATTTCATGTTAAAAGATTATTATCTCATATACTCAAAAAGTGAAACAAATGTCCCAGCAGTTTTATTTTGCAAAAGATTACATTGATCTACAATCAATTAACTAGAGGAAAAGTACAATATTTAAACCTAAGCTGTAGCAAATAGCACAACATTTTCACAAGGCTTGGTTTAGTGAAGGATGTGTGAAAAGGAATTGAAAGACCTAATTTACGGGTTTAACCTGTAATGACACTATTGCATTGCAACCTTAGAAAATTTAGAACGACTTGTTTAGAATGGGCATTATGTTTTGAAAATCAATACTATGATAATAAATGAACCAATGCTTTTGCTTAACTACATGTATAATTGAAATCATTTTCTCTCTGCATCTAGATTCATTTTTCTACTACACTGCTGTGGTTGGAGTATCTCATCTCAGATTGCCATGGTGGGCAGAACCATTTGCTGGTAATGAACAAAAGGATAAAGTTGCTTAGTGTATCATGATTTATCATTTATTAGCTTGAATAGTTTGAAACTTACGTGTAGTTTTAATAAAAAAAAATTTAAAAGTATGTATCTATTTCATTTATTTCAATTATCAATGCAGACTGTTACATTTTTAAAATGAACTAAAGCATACAGCATTTATATTTTTCTTGATGTTTGATTATTTCTCTTAAAAATTCCCTTCATCTTTAAATCATCTCCTTCACAACCTTTTCAGTGGGTATTTCTGTGGTCCTGATTGACCTACCGTATGACATCATGGGCATCAAACTGTTATGGTGGACTTGGCATGACACCGACCCCAACATCTATGACCGTCATTACTGGGTCCCCTGGACCAGCTACTACTTCCATTCTACTTTCTCCTCGGGAATGACCTTTGTATTCTATGGAGTCCATAAACTGCTTGCCAAAAACGAGGATAAGCTTCAGAGTGCAGGGTAAGGTTGTTACATTATGTAAAATACCTAGCTAAGAAATACATACCAGGTACACACTACGATAATACCAAGCACAGGGTCCATTTATCTGCAGTTAATCACTTTGAATATTTTATAAAAGATGTACCCATATCTAAACAAGTTTGTATTTCAGGTTTTAGACAAAATGAGAATAATCTGTGACACTTTCCAGAATATGCCTTTCATTTGTATTCCAGAGAATATATTTTTTGTTCTGTGGATTAAAAAAAGTTGTATCCATGTCCTTAAAGGATTTCAGGATGTAATTTCAAGGTTTTATCCTATGTTGGTTGTTGGTAGTAATGCCTGACTTTGTGCTGTTCTGCCTCTGTAGGTTTTTCAAGGAGGCACTAGCTTGCGTGTTGGCTGGCATTTTGGGGATGCCCCTTGGAGTGATCCAGTTTTTGCCGGTCTATCACCCTCTTCACGACAGCAATAATGTTCACACAGAGGTGTGCGTCTTTCTCCAGATGTCAGTGTATGTGATGATTACCTGGGCGGGAGACAGGCAGGCTGCTGCCAAGCGGCACGAGCTGCAAGGGAAAGAGAAGGAGAAGAAGAAAAGTAAGTGTAGCTAATGAGTTTTTTGTTTAGTCACTTGGCATTGCCAACTTATCAATGTTTATAAGTTAGTATGAGAGGAAGGGGGAGGGGGGAAATGAATTTATATTCCTTATCAACTTGTTTTTATATAAGGTATGACATATAGTCCACAATGTCCTGTGGTGTAGACTAGACAGTCAAGACTCAGGCATAAGTATGTAGGTTTAAAGAAATGAGGTCCCCCCCCCCCCAAAAAAAAAAGAAAGAAAAAAAAAATACAAAAGAACAAAATCATCCAAATACTCAAACTTATGGAAAATTGAAAAATGTGTGTGGCAAAATTTTTAAATAGAAATGATTTTATACATAATTTTTTTTTTTTTTTACATCAGTCATTGAAATTTGGATGCAGATAATATTTAACTTGCATGCCCAGTCGTAACAGTTTAAAGATGCATGTGAAAAACTCAGAAATAAAATTCTCTGATCACCTTTTGTAACAAACCCTTTGAGACAGATCTTTTCTTTCATTCTTTAGTTACTGAACTACATTGAATAGAAATGAATGTTTTTTCCCCACATTAATGCATTGCGTTGTATTTCAGAATTTTCTTTCAATGAGATCATGCTGGCCTTGCTGATACATTACTGTGTGTACATCTTCCTGGTGTTCACAGCTAAACCCGAGAACCAAGTTGCTGATGGACTGCATGAAACAATTGGCCCATGTCAGGAAACCACCCCTGTGTACACTGCCTTTGGTCATGTAAGTTACCACTGACATTGCACATGAAACTCTGACCAATCTACAGACTTCCAAAAATAGGTGACCTCAGAAAGAATGGAAGATATCTTATGTTTCACATAGACATGTCTATCATACTACAGAAGGAAAAGTTTCTGAGGCATTTATGTTTGTTGATAATTTTCCATGTACCGTGGGTTACCAGTGCCTTTTGGCTGAAAAGAAATGCATTTTTATTTTAGTAATTAACATTTGATAAATTGCAAAATTTTTGTTTGCTGGTAGGTTTTGGAGAAACACAAATACCTCTGTGTGGAGAAATATGATGAGGCTGTGTACGACTTCCATTGCGTTAAGAACCTCCCTAAGCCTGGAGAGAGCTGGTACACTATATGTGGCACCAAGTACCCCAACCATCTGGAGTATATAGTCATCGTGTGCGGAGCTTGTATGTTTGGAATGGCCTACTACTGGCAGCTTCTGGTTTGTTCTGGCTCACAGCCATCTGGAACTAGCTCAAAATCATCTGGATCTGGCTCAAAATCATTAGGATCTGGCTCAAAATCATCAGGATCCAGCCCAAAGCCATCTGGATCTGGTCAAAAATCACCAGGCCCAAAGGGAAAGAAGAAGGATATCAAGCAGCAATAAGACTGTAGTATAGATGGAGTGAATGGTTTATAACTGAAAGGGAGTAAGTAGTCAAAGTGAAACACAAAAAGAATATTTACAGAAGTAATATTTCCTCGTTTTTTTTTTAAAGAATTTAATCTTAATCAATTTAATACTTAGTGCTGATGTTGCCATAAATTATTCCATGCCACTTTATTTTACAAGCAATATTATTCCAGTATTATTTATCCATTTTTTTGTGCATTCATTTCTCTATGTGAAATGATAGTTTTTCCAGTCTGTTATGTTCTGCATTTTTTATCAAAGTGCTCTCTCTTTTCTCCTCCACTGAAGTCTGTTTATTTATAATTTTAATGGAATGAACTTTTTGTTAAAAATCCTCAGTTGTCCTTGATGATGCCATAGTTTTTTTTTGTGACGTGTTGTTGTACATGTGTACATGTAAACGTATGTGTAAAAGTTGATTATCCAAACTTTAGAATTACTGTAGACGTATTTTTTTCCACGGGGTCATAATTCCGCGGAATCACAATATCAATTTAATCCGCGGGTAAAAATTTACGCGGATTCTTTGAATGAAAAAAAAAATCATTTGAATAATTATTATTAAATTTAGTTCTGAGCGATTTTCATTACCTAGAATTTGTCCAACTTTGGACTTAAATTGTAAGAACTGTTCACAGAGAACAGTAATTATCGGTTGTGCACTGGTCGGTAGTCATTAGTTAGCCGTCAAGATGTTCCGACGCTGGCTAAAATCGTCTCGTGATCTTTATTAACTGTCAATTTAGGGGTTTACATGTCGTTTAAATTATGAGTTGATCAGTTTTATCAATTATAAGTCAGAGCACAAAGGGATCTAAAAATTGCAGTAAAAACACGGGTCTTAGCGTGTAGTTAATTGGGTCATTGAAAGACAGAACCGCTTGGGGCTATTTGTCGTCTGACACGTGCCGTTATCTCAAGCTGGTAAAAGTTTAAATTTCATGCAAGTAAATTTACAGAAAATTCAAATCTTTAGGAGATTAAATTATTTATTATGTGAATTCTCAATACAAATTTGTTTGACAGCTTGCATAGATAAAAATGATATACATTGGGTACACGTATATGCAAGTTTAATATAACGAAGTAACTTCCGATTATCCTTATTCATGTAATGCAATTTCAAAATTTCATTCCAAAATGCACTTTAAGTACACTGGGAAAAAATTCCGCGGAAAATTTGTGCCCGCGATCATAGCGTAAATTAATACCACGCGGAAAAAAGTACGTCTACAGTATATAGATGTTGTCTGGTGAATTGATGTTTTAGAATGTAGCAGTTATCAGTGTGTTGAAATATTCCTTACAGTACTTGTAATACATATATGTACCAAGTTGAAAATATTGCCTGTTTGATTGTAAACCATTAGAAGATTGTATCAGATTTCACAGATATGAACATGTATAGGTATAAATGTATGAACCACGTGTTTGAATCATTTTGAATTTTGATTTGACTTTAAAGAGGAAGAAAAATAGAAATGAGAATACATGTATACAACTTTAAACAGTTTAAAACATTGTGTATGTACTATGATGCTGTGTCATGATGTTTTGTTGTACAAAACTGAAAACTTTGTCAATATTTTACTACCTAGTAAATAAACAATCTTAAAAAGCATTTGGATTATTTACATTTACTTTTCCTTTTTTTAAAAATGTGTCAAATATGAAAATGTATTATGATTCCATTAAGCTGATTTTATCCATACCTATTGGTCATCAGGTGAGCGATTATTATATTTTCATGTTAAATACTGAAATCTAATTGGTTTAGACACAGTTCTATTATTATTATTACACAGTTCTATTAATCTGTTCTATTACCTTAAGGGTTAGCAACACACTTGGCAAAGGGTAATACAAAAAATTGTAACAAGCGCATATTTTATGCATGTACAATTCGTCGTAGAATCAAGTCATTCCTTAAGAAGTCAGTTATGCATCTAATAAATAAAAAAATAAAAGCAGTAAAGTTTTTCTTAAAATTAAAACATTCAGTACAGTGTATAAGAAAATAAATAGTGCCTGTTTGGGAGGGTAACGGTTGATACTGACACCCCTCAAAAACTATTGTCAACCTCCGCTTTACATCAGTTTACAATGGTTTTCTTGAGGTTGTCAATTTCAACTGTTACCTTCCCAAACAGGCACTATTTATACATGTATAATGTAATTTTGAAAAATAAAAAAAAAGACAGGATTAATATAATAGTTTTTAATAATACATAACAAAACTATGAAAATAAATTGAATTAAATTTCATTCAAATTTTTTGCATTAAAACATGCAATCTGAAAAAATAAATCAGATCCTTTGATCCACTTTCATTGATAAGTGAGTTAATCAAAATAATACATACAAATTTACATCAATTACAATGTAATACATTTATCTTGGATTAGTGTTGCTCAGGACATAATAAATCGCAAAGTCCAAAAAAAAAGCTTTTTAGGGACTTTTGGAAATACACGGTATACTGTACCAGTAATACATGAAGTTACATCTTCCTATATTTGCATATTACAGAATAAGATTAAAAAAAAAAAAACAAAGTTCACATCAAAGATCGGTGTAATAAAACAAATAATGGTTAAATTATGCATCTATATTCTATAAAAATAAACCAAACAAACACAAAATTTAAAATTGGATCCAACACAGCTGGATTATGTAACACTGTCCACAACTTTTATCACAGATCCAGCCCGCCTTTCACAGAACATTCTTGTACAAACACTTCATACAACACACGGAGCTCCAAAAGAGGAATTGTTACAAAATACTTAAAGATATCTCCGATCAGATTAATAACTAAATTCCATTATGTACTACAGTGTATCGTATAGCTATCAATTTGACCTTGAATTTGATGAACGACCTTGAACTTCGCCTTTTGTTTTAACTTGGTTACCTCTTAGATTACAAAATGTGAAGTCATTTTCTTAGTAGTGTAAAAGTAATGGAAGATAGAAAAACAACAACAAAAAACAAATTACACCCAGGTCTCTGATCATGGAGTAATACGAATAATACATGTAAGATAATTGTAAGAGGCAAGAGTCAACATTCCGGCTAGCGTACCGGTAATTCTTGAATTAATTAGAATACAGGTAAATCATTTCTAGATTTATAGGTTCCTTTTCCCATTCCTGGTATGGTGGTATTGGAATTGGAATTCAAGTAAATCATTTCTAGATTTTTAGATCCCTTTTCCAATTATTGGTACTATGGTGGTATATGTTTCATTAGAATTATGTTATGTAGCTACAATTTTGATACAAGCTGAGTAAATTTCCAATAACAGTCTAGTAAGCAAAATTCATAATGATTAAAAATAATACTCAATTACATATCAGAAATTCAAACAAAATTTGTCCATTTCATTCATCCTAAGCAGGAGGATCAGTGTATCGACCAAGTACCATGTTCTGCATGAATTCTGGAATCTGAAAATAACAGGCAAGATTTAAAAAATGAGTAGATGTACACTGTAGAAACAACAAAGCGATTGGATAACATGCAATTCAGATTCACAGGGTTTAAAAACCATGCATTCTTATCTGTTTCAATTTTATTATTTATTTTTACAGGGGCATTGGATACCAGCAAAAAGAAAAATACACTGTTGATTTATCTGAACTTGGTTCATGTACCGGTACTAATCTAATAAAATTTAAGTCCCTTGACAAGTATTTTTGTAGCAATCCAATGAAACAGATCAAGAAATCATTTTTTAAAATTTGTACTGAATGGGAACCGAGTTTAAATAAGTCAACAAACTCTATTTTTTCTTTGTGTTGGTATCCAATGCCCCTGTAAAGTGCTAAGAAATGAACTTTGAATACAGAAAACAATGACAAACCTCATCAGTGTTATTCAGGGCCTGATGAATCATTTTCTCCAGGTTTCTCATCATGGACACCTTCTGTTGTGGAGAAAGGGGATAGACAACGTTCCCAATGGGTCCAGCCTGTGTAGTTAAGAGAGATAATGTATAATTACATGTACTATATACACATTGTCAAAATAAGATTTTAAACAACTGCAATATGCACTCCATCACATTTATATTCCTATAAAACATTCTTCCCTACATTATAACAGTCTACTACATAGCAAAATATGAGTATTCTGGCCTAGTTCTACTAAAATGGCATTCTACTATTTAATATGAGATTTGGCCTGAAAAAAAAATATGCCAAGTAATTTTCAGTTTCTGTATACATGTTCATTTTTCCTTTGAAAATTCTTCATTCTCACTTTCATTGTATCTGAATGTCAACAACATGTATTTAGTACGGAATCTCCAACAGCATTCAATTTCAAGAACAAAATATTTCTGGAAATTAAGACCTACGGTAAACACATTCAGCACATGTATCGGTACATATATACAAGTAGCTGAGTATTAATACTAAGTCTGTGTTTGGTAGTTTTTGATTACCTACCTTGTACCAGAAGGTCACAGATATTGTGTGCCCGTGGTCAGGGAGAGATTCCACTTGGTGCCACCTGGTGAAACAACAGAAACAGAATATAGGCACAAAAAACAATTTATATCTACTTTTTAACAAAGTATACATTCATAAGTATTGCAAAACTAGATCCAAATGTAATTTTTATTGATAAAACATGTATGGTGCATGTAATGTACTGTAAGCCAACTTTTACTATGGTGCAAGAAAAGTTTGTGAGCTTTGCAAGATCCTCATCAGAAATACATATACTTCATGCAATGAACCAGTCCTTTAACAATTAATATCTAGCATATCTGTTTCTGATTTATATTTACATTAATATATAGTGTTGCACTTAAAGAAATTTAGAGATAGAGAATATGATCTTGTGATGTAATGTTGTTTATGAAAATACCCATGCTTATTATCAACAATTTTTGGGGAATTAACAAAACACCAGCATTGTTTACATTTCAAAGACAAGACAGACATGTCTCACCAGTACATTGGCAAAAACAGCACATCACCGGGACCAACCACTGTTTCGTATCCCTTAACATCCTTAAACTTTGGAAATCTCTTGTAATCTGGATTATCAAAATCAACCTGTAACAGATGGTACATGTACAATAGTCATCTCATCAGTAGACCAGTGTGACAATAGATCATTGCAAACACAGCTGGTGCTGTTGCTGTGATAATCTATTCAGTCGGTAGTCTTGGGACTTTGTTTTTAATATCAATTTCAGTGATAGGTAGCGATATGTGCTTACATTTTTAAAACATTAAAATAACCAAAACGTTTAAGCATATATGTTAACTCTACCGCTTAACGCTGAAGTCTAATGCTTTTTAACTCTGTTTCCCACCTACCGCTTTTATAAGAAAATCTACCACTTTTTTTCAACATATGTTAAAGCATAAATACAATTTTCTCCTTCCTTACCTGGCTTTGCCTATCACATGGGTGGTAGGTTGGATAAGGATACATGCACTTAAACTGGTCTGGATGAAACAAGATGAACCTCTTGTATCCTCGTATCTGTGCAAAGAAGTTCTCCTGTTCATCATAATGGGCAGGAGTTACGTTCCCTGAAATCAAGAGAAATGATTTAAATTCACATTTTCTTGTCTATACATATTCTGAAATTAAATTGAGTACAGCAAAAATACGGAGAGAGAGAGAGAGAGAGAGAGAGAGAGAGAGAGAGAGAGAGAGAGAGAGAATGTTAATTATTCCCCAGAAGTTTATACCAACATCATTGCATCAAATATTAACATGTTGTCACTTCTTAATGAAGTCAACTGACTTTCACAAAAAAGAGAAAATCGTAGTTACTCATGAAGAAATTGTGATGATGAGGATGATGAAGATGATGAGGAAATAATGTTTTGTGTTCAGTTTTTCACTTACCTTCCATCCCAATGAGGAGAAGATTTGAGGTGAGGGCTCCAAACTTGTTTTTCTTCTGCTGCTCCGTTACCCAGCTCCAATTAAATCCAAGAAAATCTGCGACAATCCTCTTACCAACACCTTCATTTAGAGCTTGTTGCAAATACACCCTAAAATTTAACACATTAATAAGACTCCAAATTCAGATAGTCACGCCACAGTTAGTAGATTGTGCTAAAGTCCAATGGCCTGCCTTGCCATAGTCTGATGTTGTCAGAATATTTTTGTCACGTCAGAATATGGTGATGTCATTGGTGTCATTACTACTATATATATGTTTTTTCACCAATAAAGGGCCCTCGGGGGTTATTATTATTACAAATAATGAATGAAATACATAAATATTGTACTGTTAAGTAAGCATAGTAAGTTACAATGGGAGGTACATCTGATATAACTTGTTAATATAACTATGTATTTAAAATCAACAACCAAACAAGGCTAATGGAGTAAGGGACACATTGTGAAAATCAACAATGATAGTAGGGGAGGTCATCACAGTGGAGAGCTGCGAGAAGAAAAAGTTCCTGTTGTTTTGAAATATGTGTTGCGCCAAAATATGCTGCAATTAATATGTAATAATTACCATCATATTTGTTCTCTTCTTTATTCTTGACTCACTTTAGCAAGTGCTATTACAATTTTATTGTGACAAATAAGGAATAAGTTGTACAATATTTGTGCTTAGTGTCTTTTTAGAAGCATGAAGCTTTGGTGTGTGACATCATCAGACTTTGACAAACATCATGTGAACCATTAATTTGACTTAAGCATGTCAAACCATTGAGATTTGGCACATACCATTGCACACTTACCTTCACATATCCCTTATTAACCTTGATCATTTTACGTAAAAATTTAGTATACATGTACAAACATTTTTTTACTTTTAAAATTTCAAAGATAATTTTTATGTCATATTTATGATAATTTAATGATCACTATTAAAGTTATAAATTTACATACTTGTCTTTCCCAGGTTTTGCTGTCTTTAATTTTTTGACAAACTCTGGAAAGGTTAAATCCAAATGTTCCATAGGTTTTTCAAAATCCTTGAAAGTGTCAACTTTTTTATCATCAAAATACTGAAATCTTTTGTTCTTTGACTTGTACACAGTGAATTTTCCATCTCCAATGTTTCCTTGCAGATAATCTAAGTCCCAATGCAACGCTGACCGCACTAAACCAGAATCTGTGATCACAACTGGTAGCTGAAATCATAAATGTGACTCTACCTAATTTACCTACAACTTATCACTGGGATTAAGAACTAGTGAGTTGCATGTATCAAAAGCTTGATCCCCATGCTCCGTGGAAAGGTGTATGTGGTACAAACTCAGTTTTTACTTACTTCAACCATGATGTGTTTTAATCTTAATAGACCACTTTAGAGTAACTGCAGGATGGAGCCAAATTTTATATAGTTTGGTGAAGTTTTAGTTGGTAGATATTTAATAGGGTAGCTTTAAATTACAATCAAACCTATAACGTAAAATTTTAAGATACCGGGGTATATGACTTGTTAAGCTAAAAATTATTATTTAGTAAAGAAAATCCATACATTTTATGGTTTAAATTTGCTACATTTTCCTACATCTTCTGGAAAAGACCAATTTATTAAACAGTCTACAAAATGGCCACGATCATATTGCCCTCTTACAGGGTTGGAAATTCACTAAAAATAGCAGCCAGCCACAGGGCTGGCTACTTTTAAAAGTTACCAGCCCTGCCGAAAATCTGCCAGCCCTGATAAAAACGTTCACTTTTATGAATGAACTACACACACAGCGTAATATGTAAATCGTCACCTTTTACACAGTATTTGAAACTACATCTAAGCATAACCCAAAGAATGCTTATTATTAAGGTTTACATGCGTACAAAATAAAACTATTCATCTACTTGTTTATAGTTACAAACTTTTTTTTGGTAGGCAGCTAACAATGTCATTATCATGAACTTTCACAACAATTTCGACAATAAATAGATCCAAAACATTGAAAGGTAATAAAAAACAACAGTTTTTGTTTAAGGGATTTTCCGCCGATGACCGGGGCTGTATTTTTTTATGTGATGAAAAACAACATGTAAAATGCCCGAGTTTCCCACTTTTGTAAAAATACGAGGTCACTTGATTTTTCATGCCCACTGTTTCGACAGGGGATGGAAATGCTCGTACTTTAATTTAAAACATGTGTAGTTTTGTTGTAAACAAACTTTCATGCCTTTGTCAGTTTGTGGATGGCTCTGTGTTTGTTATTAAATTGTTTTTGTTTTAAAAGTTGTAACGAGGGGTTTCCAAAGAAGTTTGTTTAAAATCAATCACCCACATCTAAATTTGCGTAATTTTGCTAAGAATAAATAGTAAAATTAATAGTGGTCACCCCGACATGGTTTACAATACAGCTTCCCATGTGTTTCGCCACTTGTCAGCCATTCAAATTCTACTTTCCATCCCGGAACTATTGGTCGGCGTGTTTTGTTTTTGTCGTAGACTGGTTTTTTTTTTCTCGTATATACACATCCTGCGTCAATCAAGTAACGCTTTTTGGGAGTGACAACCTCAGAAACTTGCGCATCATCTAACAAGTTGCTTCACTTTGTAATATTGCCGAACAAAATTGTATTGCGAACGCTGGTTGGCTATAACAATCATTCAGACCAATGCGCGAATAGATTACAATTTCTAGATTTTACCTAATTCTCAACGATACCTAACAACCTGACGGCGTCTGTACTTTTTGTGAATAAGGTAATTAACTGTCGGTTTAAAAATAGAAACTGGATATTAAAAATAGCCCGACCGTCGGGCTGTCTTTTAAAGTTTTGCCCCCGCCCGCCTTAAAAACAGGCCGCCTCGGGCGGTCGGGCGGGCTATTATTTCCAACCCTGCCTCTTAAACTACAGTTGTTACATCATATATTATCAAACTATGTCAATTTGCCCTGCAAAAGAACAGTACCACAGTTACCGTGAAGAGGACTACTCAATTGTTATCCATTGTTAGCATTTCTGGCTATTTCTACAAATTGAACATGTCAAACTTACATTTTGTTTTCTTCAGTATATCTGAATTTATTTTCAAAAATTCATCAAGCTATGCAATTGCCAGACTTTTCACACATAGGGCAACATGTCTAATGCCGATTTTTTTTTTTAATTAATCACCATTAAAAAATCATCTTAAATTCAATATGCGACTTATATGCGAAAGTGAAAGTACAATAAATAAAACTCAATTCAAATATAATCTAGATCAAAAGCACGTATAATTTTACCCCAGCTGCAATACGTTTTTCTGTCTCTGGATTGTCTATATTAAGTCTTGGAATTTCTTCCGTGGAAAATGGGTATTCTTTCAGATCAAAATTTTTCTTTTCCTTGGCCATTTTACTTTAAAGGTATATAGGGAACAAGTAGAACACCGAGCCCGATATATTTATTTTGTATTTGGGAGCGGATCTCGCGTAATCATCATCATCACACACACAGTTGATGCGGGAAAAAAAATCAAACAAACAAAAACAAAATAAAACGAAATGAAAAACAAACAAACATACAAGAACACAACAAACAAACATCCCCCCAAAAAAAAAACCAAAAAAAAACTTAAATAAAACTGGAACAGTAGATTAGCTTTTATATCACATTTTAATGATAAAAATGAGCTACTTCGTAATTACATATTAGACAATGAGGTATTGAGGCTCTCAGATACTGAGAAAGTGCAAAATTTACACCTTCTTTATTTGTTTCCGGGGGGGGGGGGGTACGGAAAATATAACTCCAAAAGAAAAATCGAAATGTGAGAACTGAATAATGATCGATTAGATAAACCAAAATTTTTAACTGAACTATTCCAATGAAAAATAACATACCACTTATTACCGATATAGATTGTATCATCGAACACCCCCTCGATATTATAAATATCTTCTAGTGAGCCAACAAAATGATATATTCAGGAATCTCGAAAACAAACGTCTTTAACTTTAGTGTGAGCAAATATTTAGAGGACAAATAAGAAAAAAAAAGTTCAATTATGAAAAAAAAACAGTTTTAAAGTTTTTTAAAAATTTCATTTCCGCATTTGGATCCAGGAAATCCTTCAATTTTCAGTCTATTGGATAAGACTGCGTGATGTATACGGTATCTGATGAGGATACAAGTTTAACCATCACAGACATTCACATATTTTTCAAGTCTCTCCATCTCTCTGTGAGCATTTTCAATTTTCTTCTGTACAAGAGATTCCTCTCTTCGCTGTTGCGCCTGCTCCTGCTTTTCTGTCTGGGTTTTTGCTTGATTTTCTGTAGAAGTAAATTGAAATAGATACATATTCTAAATATATCATACTTTGAAATGATCGTATGTAAATTTTCCAATTGGTGAATAAGATCAATGCACGCAACAGCTCGTTTTCAAAGTAATGTGGCCAATGATTCATTGTACATTTACGTAATCTTCTGTCCATAGGAAATTGTAAGAAAAAGGACACTGTTGAAAAAGTGGAGGGACCAGCCCTTAACCCCCCCCCCCCCCCTCCTCATTCTGCTGCTACGTCCTTGTATGAGCTCCATCACTGTTATTTTTTTGATAACAAAAGATCATCATAAATGTACACGTGCTGCACTGTATACCTCTCCATTTCTCAAAGTCCTCCTCTTTGTCGCTGGACACCAGTCTGCTCGGCACTGGTTTCGGTGTCCCCTCCTCTGAGATGAAGGACAAGCCAAATGCTACTCCCCCCTTCTTCTCCGTCACTTCTTCGGTGACCATTGTACGAATCACCTTCTCGTACTCCTCAGCTTCTTCCTTTCCCATCACCCCAACCTTATTATTTCTTGCTAGACAGCTCTGAAAGATACCCATTGTTTGCCTACTTGTAGATCATAATATAATAGTTACCTTTGTGACGTTTTAACAATACGTCACAATAATGATGGCGTCATAATCAATTTTAGAGAGAGAGAGAGAGAGAGAGAGAGAGAGAGAGAGAGAGAGAGAGAGAGAGAGAGAGAATATGATTATATTATGTGTATCTTGATGTAACGCTTCGATTGCACAAACCACATTAACTAGAATGCTGACGATTATAAATTCTTGCTGCATACACGCACGTAGAAATGGATTAACAGATGTAATTTTAAAGTACTGTATAATGTCAAATTAAAAAAAAACACGCATGCAGAGAAATTCTCTGGTCTACAATTGAATATACTCTTATTTGGCAAAAAATACAGTTGTTTTATTACCAACTTTGATTTGTTTCTAAAATATATTTTTATATTTAAAAAATAAAATACTTTTTCTTTCATCAAAGCAAATATATTCTCGCAATAACCTGTTAAAAAGGTGCATCAATTGGTGATTTCTTTAAATTCTCTAATATGACAAACTTCAATGTGACGTAATTTCATTTATTGAGAGCTACATATACAAAGATTCCATTCATCTGCCTCCATTCAACTTTAATCAATGCCGCGTCCTATTTCCTCAGTCATAACAGGCTAATCCCTCCGCACTCCTCGTTCACTACATATCACTCCGCGTGCACCTTATCTGACACCGGTGTGGTGGAACGAGGTCGGAAAGAAGCCAAAAAAGTTTATGTGTGTGTTGATGTTGTAGATATGTAGAGTGTTTTTGAACTTTTAATATGCAGAGCTGTTGGATTACACACAAAGTGGTTCTTATTTTGGGGATAGTTTGATTTCTCACCTGGTCCTTAGATCAGGTGTGCAAGATTGCTGTCGAAAACGTAAACAAACATGGCTTCGAAGTGTCGCAAGTTCGAACCCAACATTTTCAACAAATCGAAATGCCAGGCCTGTTTTGGTGCAAAGGATGCCCATTCTGCTGAGGCTTTACATAACAATAAGGTAGGAATTTTTTTTTCAAATTTATAATGCGCTGTGTGACACAGGTGTTTATATACATGCGTGTACCATTGCTGTACTTACACATGACATTTGTAAAATTTGTGGTGTATATTTGCTGTCAAGTGCCGTCTGTTTAATTAATGGATATTCATAGACACTTTTGGAATATGCATTACCACCAGTTGAGACCAAAATCCATTTTATTATATCAGACATGCATGCAGGGCGAAATGAATTACTGGAATAATAAACATTACATAACAGTATGTTTTGACAAATTGGAGCCATACAAATTCCATTTAACAAAATTGAGAGACATATTATATGCTTTGAATCTAGCTTTTAAAATTATAAAAAAAAAAAAAAGCAATGGATTAATGTTACATGTACTTTTTGTTTGACGTTCCCCTAGTCCCTCCAGTTAAAACGCATCAATTTTACAATATGATGCAACCCCTTTTCTCCTCTACCCCAGCCATAAAGGTAGAAGATTAATGTTTAGGGATAAATTTTTCTCTGTTTAAAAAAAAAACACCAAAAATTATCTTTTAATGGATGAAAAACATGCAAGGTTAAAGATGTTTGGAATAATATAATTGAGGTCATGCATTATACAACTTGACATGCCTTGTAAGCCTTTGTTTGAAGTTTTCAGAATTTCAATGTTTTATTTCCCATTGTAAAATTAAATCTGGGTGAGGCGGAACATTGTAATTGTTATACAAGTGTCTTGACACTGATATTTGGAACCTGACCCATTTTCTATTCAATAATTAATAAACAGGGCCCCACTACTTTTACAGACTTTTTGCCGATCTGGATCATATTCGTCAAATAGTTGATGCTAGAGATTTTACAAGTGTGTGCTTTCATCTCTGTCTTTCTGTCTTTATCATTATGTTATACATTCCACACAGCCTTCTGGGATGACATAGCACTATATCTATTATGTAATTTTACAAGTGCAATTCAGTATATCAGATAGCTAATCTCTCTTTCATCTTGAAAAGATGTTTTATATATAACAGTGCTTTGTGAGGAGAGAATTTCAATTGGTTGTCTGAATATATCATCAAGAATTTTACTTTGGAAAGAAAATTGTTCTTGGCAATGTGTATTTATGTAAATTTTACGCTTATACTGTGGAAATGGGTATTTTTAGACTTGAAAAGGATGATCTTTGATATACATGCACTATTGAAGTTTCCAGTCTATGAACATCTCAAGGTCTCTTGGGGCAAACTCTGAATTTCATGCTAAATTAGAACCAGATGGTGTGTGTCGATTCACATTGAAATTATGATCATAAAAAAACCTAATAAATTATATTTCTTTTCATACATCAGACACAAGAAACATATGACTGACAATTTTAAGTAGACTAGCTGATACCAAGAAACAATAAATGATCGAGAAGCAAAAAACTTACGCGAGTTGAATCAGCAGATTTTGATATAAACTTTACATCTGCTCAGTATTTGTACTGCATTACCCTTTGACTGATGTACAGAACACATATGTTGCATATTATTAATACAACTTGTGGTTTGTGCATTTCTGGAGACATTTGCATATTTGAAGGTATATATATTATTGGCAACTGCCAGAACAAAGCCTATTGTTAGACATAGATGAATATACTGGTTATTTATAATGGAGAGAGAGAGAGAGAGAGAGAGAGAGAGAGAGGTGTCTTGCATCTTTTCAAGTATTTGTACTTTAAGAAAAGTAGACTATTATCAACATTGATATATTATTTCAGACTCAATTTGATTTTGAGTTCTCCTATGAATCAGTTTTCATTAAAACACCATGTATTGGTTTAGATTTAACAAGTGCTTGAGGTTTCTAAACATTGACATAAAGTACACCACAAAAAGCAAATACACCGTATAGCAGGCTGTACTGGGAATGTCTGTAAACGTCTCATGATGTTAAGTTTGTTTCGGGAGACAGTTTAGAAATGTCTGATGCATTTTAGTACACATCTCTGCCAGCTTTTCTTTCATTGACACATGAAAAAAAGCTGCTAAACCACAAAGAGATGGATAACATTTGACACCTGGTGACTTGTTTACATTTCTCCTTGAGTGACATTGGTAATCATATCTTGACTTTGTTTTCCAGGCAAGCAACCACTAAACTGACAATAGCCCCGAAAGGTTCCCTATCTAAACTATCTCCCCGGTGGTGTGTGTTGAGGGGTAACTTTTACCTTGAAGTAAAAATGTGCTGACAAAGTGACAGCTCTATTTTCTACGAGTTCATATGGAAATTAATTAATATTCCTTGCACTTATTAACCACATTTTGATACAGTTAAGCGGTATGATAGAGATGACTGTCCCATGTCCCATTTTACACTCATTAAGTCGAGTTTTAAAATAAGTTTCTGCAGTTTGTAGTAAGTGTGTAAGGTGACTAGATTAACATGATAGTCTACAAAGGACGTGGCTCTGAAGGACACCCTGACTCGAGGCTACGATTTGTAAGCTGTCATGTTTTTACTCCGTTTGAAGTTGTTTTATTGACAGCTTTGCCTCTGCTGAACAAGGTCTGAAAACTTTGATGACAAAAAATCAAGAAACAGATCAGGTCTAGGATAGGGGTAGAAACTTTTGGGCCGGAGAATGGATATCTAACCTTGGAAAAAAATTGCTGATGGTCTTTTGGATGGGATATTGAAATGATAGTAATGTTTTCTCTTAAAAATCCAGAATAGAATTGGGAGATAAAGCAGTGGCCCATAAAGTTGGTTTTGGAATGCATTCAGGAGTTGAAGATTCCCTACAGATGTTATCTGTGTGCATTCTTTGAAGTATGAAAAAAGAAGAGAATGGAAAAATAAGAATTGTAATAAAAGATAGTTGGAATTTGCCTTAAAATTGATATGCATTTTGACTGTGTTCTGATTGTTTCAGAAACACTCTGCATAGTGTCCAGATGGTGACAGTTTAGTATACCTTTAGTACCTTCTCTGAGAAATAATAAAACAAGCCAAAAATATTCTCTTGAAGTAACCTATAAAACCAGCAAGTATTAAATGATTTTTGAAATAAATTCTTATAGAAGAACAAAATCACCCCAAATTCTTAAAGATTTAGAAAATATTCAGTGAATATTTGAACTTGTATGCATGTTATTCGATCCATGATAAATGAATGAAAAATGTTGTTTATTTTTTCCTCCCATCGAAGCCCCCAGTTAACCTTCATTGACTTCAGATGACCATGATGAAAGAAACTGATGTTGTGTATTTGTCAGTGAAGTAGACCGTGCTAGCCTAATGTTTGTAGTTATAACATAGCCATGAGCCACTGGTTCAGGAATAATGAATATTAGTTCTACATGACTGCTGATTAGCTGAACAAACTGCACATGGCCTCTATCGTAGAGATGTTACTATGTCAGTACCCCGAACTGACCCATATCCTCCTTTTGATTTCCTCTGTAAATAAGATTAATTTTACATTACCTCGATTATATGGTCTCAAGGTCTGTATACCTGTGTGGTAGATAGGTTATGGATTCTTATATATAAGAGGTATTAGAGGGCTCTCATGTTTACATAGTTATGAAATCATGTTGCTTAATTCTTACCCCTACATTTCAGGAATCTTAGAATTCGGCGCAGGTGTTTGAATGAAGATTTTCTATATATTTTAGAAAGGAAATCTGAGTAAACAAGCAGATTAAAATGTATCATAAAAAGATATACATTATGAGTTTTTAATACTGCATTAATCCTGTTGATGCTTTTATAATGGTTCATCTCTCAATGAAACTAATAATATGGGAACTCCCAGAGATATTAAAACTGTTTACTTCACATTCCTATCTGTATTGTGTTTAAATGTGTTTGTTATTTTCATGCACACCTACAAAAAAGAGAAAAGGTGGCCCAACCTGTAAAAAAATAATACTCGGTGCTAATTCAAGTGTGAACAGGTAAAAGTTGTCCCTGTGCAAGATCGAATGACCAGATACTGAAGTGATTAGTGTAGGGGCTATGTAATACGACAGTGTCACTGAAGTAGAGCCGCATTCCAGGAGTTCTTGTACATGTCAATGAGCTCAGAAAAAGGGGTCATTAATCCATGATATAAAGTGGGGGGAGAGGCTTGACCATGCACGCTCACAAAAATGTGTCTAAAACAATATTTATGTCTAAGTATTTGAAATCTTGGTGATAAGACACCTAAAGAATGATGTGTTGTAGAATTCTCCTTACGTTATAGTTTCTGGTCAAATCTGAAGTGTGATAAACAAATAAGGTTTATATTTTAGTTTGTGGGCAATAAGTATAATTATATGATATTCTATAAATGTAAGGTCATATATAAGATTATGATGGACGTGATGTAATGGTTCATTAGATAGCGAGGGTGTTGAGAGTTCAGATGAAATTTAGTTATTTTGATGACTGTGCATCTAATTGGACAAGAAATCATGACAGTTAATCAGGATACGTACAGTAGATCGCCATTCTATTTCTGTTACATGACATGTAATTGTTATGACGTATATATACTCGTATATATGTATATACATGACATATACATATACATGACAGACTTCGTACATGTACGTATGTAGTAGTGGTCTGATTCAGGACACACTTCTTCAGTCTAGGGTGTAGCCGTGTAGGCCCTTGGGTGATGTATGTCAAAGTACCAAACGGCCTCATCATCTGAAATATCTATATGGGAATGTATATGAGTGGACACTGCTTTAACATTCAATAACCATGTGGAAGGTGGTGAAAAAAGCCCTACAGAAGAGAAAGCCAAAGGCGAGTTTGAATAATGATGATAGATTTGTACTCTGTGGACTTTTTTTATTGCTTGGTAGATTTGGCCTTGCTAGGTCAGATAAAGTGGTATAGATGGTTTTTGGATTATTTATGGGTAAACCCTGTCAGGTTACTGCAGACAGTAAAGGTGCATGTACTGGTATGTCCTAGTGATGTGTCTGGCACAGATATAGACTCATCAAAGGCATAGTACATGTAGATTATACTGACTGACAGTTCATCGTAGTGACTATTTATACTTCCAGACATGTCTGCATGATCCAACTCTTTAACAGCAATCATTAAGCTGTCTCCTTCAATGACAAATATGTCAACATCCGCAATATCATTGTCTTTTCCTCAATCAAACTTTTGTGTTTTTTAACTTTTTGAAAATATTGTGTTTTATCTCCATTTCACCATTCCAGTTTTTGTACAGGTATTCTTAAATTTTCCCCCCCTCTCCCCCTGAAAAAAAAGCTGATGGAGAAGATATTCCATCATTTGGTTTAATTCATCATGGCAAAGGAATTAAGGATGACCAAGATTTTTGACACAGCTAAACTGTTATAATTCAATGGTTAACATAATATTACAGTGTGTACAGATGTTCTCCATGTGGGTCTTTTTAAAAAATTCTTAATCGACATATGTTTAAAAGATGCCGCTGACAGATAAAAGAAGTGGGTTGATAAAAATCTTCTTAAAAAATATTAGTGTCATAACCTAGAGGGGCTTCACACAAAGTTGACCTGAAACAGTTCACAGTGTATATATCAGAGCAGATGTAAACGTATAGACGTATTGTGTGTTCCAATTTAGTGGCTCCTCTCTATAAGCTCCCTATGAATTAGCTGCTGTTATTTAATGGGACTAAAGCCAAGCTTTCTCAGGCATTTAAAATAGCTTTGTCCTCAGTATGTGCACAAATAGGTCCAAATCAATGGGAGGCCTGCCCAGTAAACTGGGGTTAAAAGACTAAGAAAAGTAGTCCCAGCTCTTGGGCCAATATTTACTGAGGTATTATCTGTGTATACATGAATGAGTAACGGGGCTTAAAACAGATCTTTCGTCACACATTCCTTGAAGAGTGCACAACCATTGTTTGTTTATTGTATTTGGAATGAAATGTCTTGATGTATTAACATATATATAAAGATATTTACCTCAGCGGTTTATGTTGACAGTTTGAAGTTTACATTGTGACAGACACATATACATGTATGCATTTGTGAATAATAACAAGGGTATTATTTATGAAAAAAGTGCATCATTCAATAAACAACATATACATGTATTAAGAGATTGGGTCCCTGCAGTGATGTAGCAATGGTTTCGCTGATTCAATGTGAAAACTTTAAAATTCATTTTACTATCTGTAACATGACAGCAAATATATTCTCTCTTATTATATAAAAGAATCATAATGTCAGATATTGAATCATTTATGTACATTATTATTCATTACTCTAGATGATGTTGATCTGATAGTGTTGATTGATCAGCCCATTTTTTATCAATGTATCAATTTCCTTTCCCCAGGTGTCCCGTAAGGTCTCCAAATGTGGCTTCCTCTTCGTGGCGCCAGACTTTGACTTCAGCAATCCACTGGAAAAAACCAAGGTAAATAATGATGTGCCATGTGCATGCCAAAAATCTGCACTGAAAATAAATTGTTCTTGGAAATACAAACACAATGCAAAAAAGAAGATAAACTAACAATGTGAAAACTGATGTTTCTTCTTTAAAAAACATGAGGGGAAACACAAAACCATAATAAATCATTGAAGGGTTAATGAGAAAAAAAGAACTGAAGAGAATTATTGTTTATCAAGGCAATCTTCTTCATATTTAACTGGTAATTGACCAAATTATAAGAAATCTGGGCAAGGCCAAGTGGCATATGGCAGAGAAAAGATAAGGCTATGCAACAGTAGGGAGACAGATTCTTCAGAGTCTAGCAGTAGCTTGATAAGTAATTCAATCAGAGTCGTTAATTAATTGATAATGAAATGAACACTGCTGGATTTCAGCTGTAATGAACTTCCTGTTGGGTGGTATACTGAATCTGAGGCATTAGGGTCCTGTCATGCATAAAAGATAAAACTGGTAGATTATTGGATTGCAACTTCAAGGGAGATAACTCTCACCAGTACGTTTTACCATTTTCTTTTATTTTTCCAGAGGTGGCAAAGAAGATTCATGCGATTGTATGACGATGGAGAACTGACGTATTGTGTTGACGAGGATGTAAGTGGCTTCTACAGAAATAGCAGCTTTCTTTCATTGTTTTGGAAACAAGTTGAATAAACAAACAGTATTTACCCATTGCAAAACACGGCCTAACGGAGATTGATAGTTGTGATTCAGAACGAATACAATGTGTACATATAACGCCTACATACATCAAGCAATCTTATATGCAGCATTTATGCATTAATGTGACAACTGATCCAGACAACAGACAAATATGGAATTCCATACAACATATGTTAAAACCCAAAATTTCAAAAGTTCAGATGCTGATGGCAAATTTCTGATAAACATAAAATTTAGACTGTTGTTGTCCATCTAGAATATTATAATCTCAAAAATATTTTTTTTTTCAAGTTCAGAACATATTAGTAGATTATTTTTCACAGAATGATTAGAAAGAAATATACGGTAGAAAATAGGAAATACATTTTCCTTGGTCTTATGAGTCCATAACAGATATTCACAGTGTAGTCTACTAGTCTGAATCAAATGACTATTAATCAATCTGAGGGTCATTTTTACATTAAAGATGAACTCTTGAAAGCATTAGCTTGTGATTTGAGTAATCTAGAAATATGTGCTTTTCATTATGGACACAAATTCATAGATAATTGACAAGTCTGCTACTAATGGCAATGTCTGCCCTTATGAATAATGAGGGTTTTTTTTACTTGTACGAGTTAGATAGGTTGATTTATTTTTGTTTTTTTTTCCCTTCTGTTGCAGCCGGAAACCATTCCACAAGGGATCATTGATATGAATAAATGTTCTGCTGTCAATGATGCAGAAACCGTAACTTCTCATCCCTTCTCTCTGGAAATTGTGACGCCAAACAAGAAATACTATATCAAGGGCCAGTCTAAGGAGGAATATCAGTGGTAAGGCTGTCACACACAGGCATAGATCTCTCTCGCTCTCTTCCTCCTCCTCCCCCTCAAAACAATCCCCACAGGTGACACCAGTTATTCATCATTAGAACATGCATACATACTTTCAAACAGTAAAACACTATATTGGGGAAACTTCATTCCTAAACAATAATCATTTAAAGATTTTGTTAATAAAATTTTTGTGGTTTCCATGGTTTTAGAGGTGCTGAAGATTGGATGGAGTTGGTGTGGGGGTTAGGGTGGGGAAGGAGGGCCTGCTTTATACTATAGATTGACAAATAATCATGATGGTTTTAATTTCACTATGTTCGTGATTTATCGTTTTTCCACTAAATTACACCCATCGTTAATATAAACTTTAAGTTTTTTTTAAAACGACTGTTAATGCTTATATTTTGATAACTGGTTTTCTTGGAGCGTGAAATTAAAACTTTTGCGATTGGTGCTTTTTGAGAAATTGTGAAATTTTAACGCCATAAAATTAAAACGACTTACAGTATTTAATTAAAGTGATTAAGGAACTTGTTGTGTAACAAGTGTGTTAAACATGTAACTTAATTATATGACTGGTTAACGTCATGTAAGTTTTAAGTCTTAAGGATGTTCATCTGTCATTTTGTCGTACATATCTATCATAGTGTACAGGTCAAGGATGTTCGTCTGAATTTTACAGTGAAGAGATTTTTTGGCTTTAAAAACCTATTGTCGTAAAGGCCTCCATTTGTCATTACATTTTGTTACTTCCTAGTTGTAATTCAGAGAAACTTGTTGAAGGTCAAAAAGTTTATCAATGCCTATGAAATAGTGATTTATTATATTCAGTTACAGCTGGTTCATGTAGTTGACCCCATATAAGATGGATCATTATTATACTGTACACTATACTGAATCATAAGTATGCACATTGCCAAATATTGCAACATTTGTGTACTGAAGCAACAAATTTTTGGAAAAGAAGGAGAGGTTCATATGACTGTAATGCATACATAGTATTAACATACCAGATTCTTTCATTTAAATTGTTCTAAATTTGATATGAGCGGCTACCAAGTAACAGATACTTTGTAAATTACACAATACCGTAGATATTCTTTATGAAATTTTAGCTTCTGCACAAGAATTAATCTACCATATATCATAATGTCATAGTTCTATTGAAAAGATTCTGAAATGAAAGTGGGAATTATAAATCAAACGGAATACCACAGATACCTTATTTATCAACATGTGTAAATATTGACCCCTTCTTCAGAAGTTCTTCAAGTGGACTGATAAAAGCTGTAGGGGATCAAGTTTTGATTCGTGGTGTATGATTACCTGTCATTTTAATCAAAATGAAGACATGCATTTTCTGCAGTAATCTGCAGAATTTCACGCAGGGCCAGTATAATTATGCTCTTCACAACTACATGTTGATATGTCTGCCGAGCTTCTGATATTACAGCTGTTGGGGAAATAAAAAAAACCTCTTGAATGCTTCTGAGTGCAACGATGAAGAATGAGAATTTTATGAAAGGCATAAAAGCATGTTTAGGTGCAAGATCGAGGGAACGAAACATGCATGTAATGCATTTAACAACCCAGTGGCAGGCTTGGGAGAAAAAAATTGACATGTCGCTTGTGTTCGTTTTTTGTCTAGATCTCTGTGCTGATAATGATCCCTTGGTTTTAATGCATCTAGTATAGATCTCTAAGGGACCGTTACATTTTGATTAAGTCGTTAGATATTGAACCATAACACTGCTAATTTGAGTCACATGGTGAATTATTGATGAGTGCAATCTAAAACATCCCCCTCCCCTGATAATTGAAATCAAGCTGGAGTTCAAAAGGGGTCACTCATCCTGTATGATATATCAATGCTCTTACTGATATAAAAATATAATTCTGTGAATTGATATGAATTATTACTGATACTTGTGGTAATTAAAGTTTAAGTCTTTAGCTATAGCCATATTTTTTTTTACCAGTATTGTGAATTCTGTATAAATGGTCCTTTAAGTAAAGTATTTGATGGAAATGTATGCTGTTTATTTTTTAAGCCCACACAGTCTAGTTACAAGACTGTAATGGAAAGGTTGTGTGCAGTGCAAGCACTAAAGTGTCCCACACAGTTGACCCAGATCCTAATAACCATAGTAATCAATCCATCCCAGTTTTAACTGTATGAATGTATGGATAACTGTGTCTGAGTTGACACTTTCAATACTAACTGTCTATATTATAATGTACAGAGCGTACTGATATCTTTTACAGGTGGCATGATGTTCTACAAGTATTCCCTGGCCGTCTCACCAAGGCCAAGAATCGAAGATTTACCATGCCTATTTTTAGCAACAAAGAAAATGTCCAGGTAGAATGCACACAAATTTACAAAAATATGTGACATGGTCCTAAATATATAAGTGAATACGATGATTTATCAACCAGTATAATTATGATCATATATTGGAAATACAGCTCTGAAACAATCCTGGTTATAAAAAAAAATTAAAATTGTGATCATAGTTTTCATATAAAAATTTACATGTACATTATTTTTTTGGAGGAAAGTTAATTTCTTAATTAATTCTGGTTTCTTTCAGCCTGCACCATCTAGGTTACCTAGTGCAAGCTCGATCACTGAACCTGATTCCTTAATGAACGGAAGGTTTAACGTGGAGAAAGTGAAAACAAAAGAACAACAGTTCTCCACGTACCGAGGTGTCCGAAACATGAAACACAAGACAGACAAACATTATCAGGAAGGTCTCCGAAAAAGCAGTAGTTTACATGATCTGTCTTCGGCAGAAATGGAGAAAGATGTAACAAGAGACTTGGGGGAGACTCGGTTCCTGAGTCGTTCCGGTGACCGTTTAGATAGCGTAAGTGGTTCTAGCGAAGCATACAAGTCGAATGTTGCACGTGTCCTGTCCGATTCTAATTATATCAATAATCCTTACTTTACAATACCTCGACGAACATGGCAAACCTTGGCTGCTAATTATCACCCCGCATCATCCTCTGTTTCCCCTGCTTCTGTGTCTACTGCTGCATCTTCAAATTCTTCCCCTCCCCAGCAAAATCAAGTGACCGGCATCCCCGCCCTGCGTCGAGGGTCCTTGGATGACAAGACAATCCCTGTCAGCAACAAGCCAAAGAATGCTAGCGAGCGGGCCAGACTTCACAGGGAACGGTCAACCAGTCTCAAAGACTTCTCCACCCAGCTCTCACTGGCCAAACAGGAAGGAAGCGGTCGGACATCTTTGACGGGGCTGGACAGAATGACATCACGGAGCGACTCCCAATCTGTAGGCAGACAGGGCGGTCACACAGAATATGAGTCCCGCAATAATGAGACGGATGAGCATAAGGTAGGTTAACAAAATACACTGACCCAATTTAGTCCGCTGCATGCATCAATCAACAAAGCATTAGGTACATTTTGTTCTTCTAACATATTAACTTTATTATTATTTTTTGCTTGAATTTTTTCTACTTAAGGAACTGGAATGCTAAAATGCTGTTGATTTATGCTGCAAGAGAGTTTTTATTTTAAGCAATTTTTGTGTAATACTTTTAATATCTTCTTCCACTATTTTTAATGCATCATACTTGACCTAGTCAGGCTGTAAAACAACTTGCATTTTTTCAGTTTCCTTTTTGCATGAAAATGCATCATTCTGACATTAACAGCAGAAAAAGTTGCTCTCTTTTATATTTTTGTGTATGTAACCATGATGTATGTATAGCAAATGACATGAAGGCGAATATTCTTGGATTGATAGAAACTTATCTCCACCTTTTTAAGGATAAGTAATGTACATTAATGTCACAATGTTAAGAGCGGTTTTTGCGATGTTCGCTTTATTGTTGTTCCATGTTTGGTAAAGAGGTAAACACGAAAATATCCTCAGAAATGTGATGCTATCAATCAACAGGTATGATTGTCATTATATCCAACACCAAGGCAATCATCTATACAGCTGTAGTGATTTAGAAAGGAAGTTTTTGCCCCATATATCAAGGCTGTTTTGGGACATAAAAATTGTTTTCATTCTACACTGGTTATAAATATGCGAATAAACTTTTTCTTCTTGGACAAGTTAGAACAAATTAAAATCACAAGCAGATGGATGAATGATATTATGTATTGAAATTCTTGACAAAAATAGATTGTCAAGTTTTTTATGAAGACATTAAGTTATAAAAATCATGAAAAAAGAAACCATGCTGAGTAGGGTTTAGGAATGCAACCACATTGAGCTTAGAGATCAAGACATTTTCATAAGTTCAGGAGCAATAAATCTGGTGTAGTTTGGGTCCTCAATATGAACAATGAGCTGAATTTATTACAGTGACAAGCTAAGCAAGGCTCCTGGCAAATAAACCTCATTCAATTTTCCTTGCCCCACTTTACAGGTAAATCATAAAATATCTGTTATCCCTCTATGGAGTTCCATATCATTTCACACATTGAAGGACACACGGAGGCAAACTTTTCCAGCAATTTCTTCCCCTTTGTAATTTTTCTGTTAAATTGGGCATGAAAAAGAATGGATTACATGTATACATAAGGTTCTGACTTAATGGTGATTTTTGTTTTTGCGCAAATGAACATTTCAAATCGGGAGAAAAAAATAAAGCTGGTAAACAAATCCTCAGTGATTTTTCTGTACATGAAGCAGAAAATTTAAGAAAATTTGGGAACAGCTATAAAATTTAAAAGTCAACTTGAAATATTGTAAGCATTATATTGCTGATTCCTGGGAAATGTTTGACTGTCTTATTTAAATTTCATATTTAATTATAAAGCAAGTAAAAAGCAAAACACAGATCTTTAACTCCATTGACATTGGTTCCGATAGTGAAGACTTTGTCTTATTTTCGGGCATGACATGGACGACTTAATTGCAATTTACAGGTGAAATATGATCATGCGTATTTCTTTAAGCTAATGAAGCAGTTAATCTCACTAGTGTTCATTCGTTTGTGTTTGTATAATTCATTTGATACTCCCCCCCATAGGCAGGGGTCAAAGAGTGACCATTGTAAAACCAACATAAAATCTTTTAACGTGTTTGATTTGCCGAATACGGATATACCTCCTATTTGAGAACCTGAATAATCAATTCTTTGAACCACATGAAAAGACGAACTAATCGGAGACTGCAGGCGAACTGGTTCAAAGTTAAAACTTGATCAAGTTTTTAATGCATTTTCGGGATGGAATCTTTCCAAAATAGATGTCCATGTCATGGAGTAGAGGAATGATTGAGCATGACAAATCGTGATCGGCAGGAAATGAGAAACTTCTGCTCAAGGAATAAGTCATTAAGATATTTCAAAAACTTGGTGCAAAGGGATACGTGTCCAATAATGGAAGTAATCATAATTTGATACAGGAATTCTTTCGCTCGTGTTGCAACAAGGAATTTACGGCAACAAAGGAATAATTTGTCCGCCTCTGAAACTGGCATATTTGTGGATATATTTTTTTTTTTATTAAAAGGAAGTGAAGTATAATTATAGCTCTGCGTAGTCCAAAAATTTGTGAAGGATGATTGAGTTTGATAAATTGGATAGTTGGGTATTGTAGATGATTTTTGAACTAGTCTGATCGTAAATGTCCAGTAGGTTCTACAAATAATTAGATTTTCAAGTGTATAATGGGTTTACACCACTCTTAAGCTTTCAGTTCATGAAATTATCACTGCTTTTCAAGTATGTGTACCTGTCTAAAGTCAACAAAGATGTAAACATTTTATCAAAAGGCTAGTCTTGTTATCCAATGAGAAAATAATTGAAAATATCTTGTACATACAACTTTACTTGGTAATACGGTAATGGCTTGGAAATAATTGGCTACTGGATTAGAGCTTGTGTATGTTTTTCAAACAGACAATACCTGGCTGTCAACATTTTTATTATGAATTAACAACATCAAAAGATAATCTCCCTGATTTTACACTGACAACATTGATGATTTTTGTGTTGCAAGTTTGAACGGAGATCGTCTGATACACACTGGAAAGGCGATTGACAAGTTTTTAAATTATAGAGTTCACCTGGGCTTCCGTTACTCTTATAAGATAGATAAATGTGTCCAGAGATTTTTTATATGAATGTCAGAGCGACACTGGAGAAAGGGGAGGCCGTTTGAGACTGTTTGACCTGCAGGCATGGTGTCTTCCTTTGATTACATGTATCTTGTTAATCACCTGGAATTATATATAGACCTGTACCTGTGGAAAAATCGTAGGATTCTGCAGGTAGGACATGTGTTATACACTGAGGATTGAAACATTCTCTGCAGCTTAATGTGCTGTGTATATATATGGTTGATAAGGAATTGCAGCTATAGTTCTATTAAAAAAGTTGAAGTTATAGTACTATTAAATAAGGTGAATTAATTAATCACATTTAGGTATGGACTTTTGTGAAGAAATATAACTGAGGGATTTCTTCGAATTTTAGGGCCAGTGGAAAGGCCTGGCTTTCTACTTAATAATAATTTGTTTATAATTATTTTTTGTCCCCTTTTACAGTTTTTCTTTGATACAAAGTCCACATCCCCTATGTTCAGATTGTTCAAACAATATTGTCAAAGTTGGAAAAAAGGAAGGGTTGCATGTAAAAATTTCCATTGAAACATGATATTGACTTTTATAGAATTGGAATTTTTAAACTGTACGTTCGAAATTGAATGCAAGACTAAGATAGTTATATTGGTTAAATTTAAGAAGGCTCTTGCCTATATCATGGGGTTCTTGGATTACGGAACAGTACATAAATCTCAAGCGGCTTGTAAACCATTCATTTTAGTAGATAGTGTGTCTCTGCGTTTTTACAGGTAACCCTCTGTAATGAAGTCCACAACAGACTTCTTCAGATTATTCCGTTTTAAAGGTTTTAAAGCCGCGTATGTTTTTATTAGGTATAGTTTTGCAGTCATTAAAGCAAGATCTGTTCCCATAAGTGTCAGAATCCAGACTTGACAGAGCAGATAGAAGGTTGATTGCTAGTCATTTTGTTTGGGATAAATTGATGCAAAGATAAATGTTGCCAAATATGGTTGCTGCTTTGTTATCTGGTATAGGTTTAGCATTATTTAAATTTTTTCTTTAAGTTTTAAATTCCTTAAAAACTTTGCTCAAAAAGTTCGAAGCAGGTGACAACAACTGGTTTTTGTGAATGATTAATCCAGATCTAAACACACTTTGGGTACTTGGGGGCCCTTTATTGCATTCAGTGTTTACATTTATAGATCCAATCTCAAATCCTCAATTGATAGATTGAGCCCCCCTGTAAACATGGTAACAGTTTAGTGTCCTTGGTTCATAAGTGACAATGCAGACCTAAGGACCATCTTTTATGTCCTCCACTCCACATTATAGACGCATAAAACCCCACACACAATGCAGGATCTTACACCTGATTGATGTTCCCTCTAATTAAAAGTAAACAATGACCATACCTGCTCCCTCTGGCAAAGAAACATACACCAAGGTGATTGCAGGTATACTACCTTGCAAAGGCTTGTCTCCGCAAATGGGGATAGAAAATATTTTGTGTGTCTCTGTGTGATAGTGCGTAAGAACTTGCAACATGGGCCCACACTTTGTTTACCTTGCATCAGGTTTTCCTTGGACCTTTTCCTCTGTCGTATCAGGTACAAGCGTAAACTGTAACAAGAGAAGCTTGATGACTTTTGGCACCTTTCTAAGGATAGCAACTGTCAGTGATTGTGTAAAAGGAAATGTATTATTCCCAGTGTTAGGGTTGTCTTCCACAGAGACTATACCATGTTCTCCTCGTTTTGTAGATGGCCAAATCCTCGGAGCTGCAGGCTGCCAGTAGAACAAATTCTTCACCTGTAATTAGTGGAACCCCGAGCCAGTCCTCGCGATACGAGGTAAGACGGTTGTAAAGTGACCACGCTGTAAATCTACTTCATTTGCATGTTTTAATATGCAAGTATTCTTAAGGAATATATATTCCTGCGACAAGTTTATGTTTTTACTTTTGCAAGTGTTTTAATTATCATGCATAGGGCGACTTATAATCAAGCTAGCTTGGCTCCCCGAGTGTTATCTGTATTCAGACATTGATAAATGAGACTGAAACGGGACAAAACAAACTTGGCCATGTTAAAATGTTTCCTGTAAGACTGGGCTCTAGTGTAACATGAGGATTTGCTCTGATTCCCTGTTTCAAGACTGCGTAAGGTCTAGAGTGAGGTGTAAAAAGCAAGTGCTCATTATATAGCGATCATGGTATCAAGGTAGGGATAGAGCTGCTCCAATGCTTATAACAGAAATGCCAACGCTACCTGGCTGGGTCATCTTTTGGCTGATTAGATTGCCATAAAAAGCTTACTTGGTATGTAGGTGTTAAAATCTCTGTATCATGCCTTCTCCTCTTCCATGTCTATTCTAATTTCAATACTGACCCCCCTTTACAGGATTTGATGTACATGAAGAAAGGCTGGCTAATCAAGCAAGGCTCATCGGAGAAGGTTTGTAATGATTTTCCTCTTCCTGAATAATTCACTGTTAAGATGTAACAACACAGATAAGATTTATGAATAAATCACAAATTAAAGGGCTAAGTTTCATTGAAAGTATTACAATATGGAGGTTAAATTTTCAAATGCATCAGGGAAGTGGTTGTAACATGGTATGAAATAATACACACTAGTTATGCAGTAATGAGAATTCACAGAAGGAAATCCTTGTTTTTTATTAATATTGAGATATATTTTGTTGAATGTAGGATTGGAAGAAACACTGGTTTGTGTTGACTGGGAATTCCTTACGATACTATAAGGATGCCAAGGCTGAGGAAACGAACACACTGGACGGCCGAATAGATTTGTCCGGTTGTTATGACATCACAGAGGTCAATGTTGGCAGAAACTATGGATTCAGGATCAAGGTTGGTTTAGCAGGAAACTTACATGCTTCTGTATGATGTTCATTTTTGAAAAGCATGAGCATCTTTAGCCTTTTGTTGAGATTTACTGATTGATTTTATCAAGGAATGTCTAGGAATTTGAGACAAGAATCAATCTCAATTTGAGGCTTTATATTGAAACCATTGATTATTTTGGTTAGTTTAATGTGTGATAAAAGTTTAAAAGTCTGTGTAAACAACAAATGCCATTAATACTGTGTAAAGAAGAAATAACAAATCGGTTGGTGGCCATAGATTGTTGTAAAGGAAACGTTTTGCTTCGAATAATATTTTTAGTTTTGCATTCTCTTCTGTTGCCAAAAATGGAATTAATTAAATGGATACTAATGATCTATATATGATTGATAATTTTTTCATAAAAATTCATTAACAGTGGAGAATTTTTTATGTTAAGTAGTCCATATCAATCCAAGGCATGCTTTGTTTATTGTTACATTACAAAGAGCAAACATTTGTGTAAGGCATATATCTTAACAACTGGATTATTTTTTCTGTTTTATCCATTTTGCAGTTTTGTTTTGAATTCTTTTTTTTAAACACTTTATGAAAGCATGCATGTTTTCTTTTGTTTCTTTCTAACTTGTCCCCATCAAAACATTGATCCAAAGTTACATACCACTGACAATTAACTCACATGTGGTACAGAGAGGATATTGAATTTTATCTAACACACCCTAACATCGAGCATCAATGCCTTACGATATTCAACGATTTGTTCAGTTAAAAATTTGCCTTGGATTGTGGACTTTTCTTTTCTTTTCGCAAAAAAAAACCCCAACTGTGTATTTTTTTCTGTCAATGGGCGAGTGTATGTGTATACATGTGTGTGAAAATAATGCTGTGACTGAAAAACTCGTAACTTTGTGTTCAGGGTATTGGTCCATCAGTAAGTAACGTTTAACATGATCCAATGCTTGCCATGTTGTTCTAATGGTCATCAATATCTCTCTCTATCTCATTACTACAATTTTTTTTTTTTATTATTTACCATGATTTATACTAACCCATAGAGAAATGTTCACGTCGGCTGCTGAAAGGTGTAAAGGCTGTTACCTGTATTTATCAGAAAATTCTGATATTGATCGTGATAAGTGTGGGATATATGTAAATGTATGTATTGCTGTGTACATTAAATGCTTCTTGCAGGTTTCTCATCATGATATTTGAAATACATATATAATCAAGAAAAAATATGCAAAATAACATTTATTATATGTATGCACTTTTAAATTCAAAAGAAATGTGCGACACATAAATCGTCCTGCACTCTGAAAAAGATAATGTACTGTCTCGAGCTATCATTGTACACAAACAATTACCGTACATGTTCTGCAATTGTAGAAGGGATGTCCAGCTTTTGCATTTGGAAGCAGAACTGTCGTTTTATAAATCTTTTCATGACCAGTGAACATTTTTCTTTGGCAGCTGGATTATAACTTATCCAACTTTTATAGACTATTTTGTCTATACTCATTGAATGCCAGTTTCATTGTTATAAACATTGGTGACTAGGATATATAGGATCAACCATACGTATCCGTATCAATAGGGGGTAATGTGGTGCCAATAATTTAGAGAATATCTCAGGGTTTTTTTTGTATTGTTAATCTTGGACAACAGCGAGTAGTGGAAAAAAGTGTACATATACTAGCCAGTGGTACTGTCTAACTGTATCCAACTGAGACAAATTATAAACCATAGTCAAGATATTTGTAAATGCTTATGAAATCCAAGCATATAAATGTAATCTTTCTGTGCAAGCTTTTCAATTTCTGAATTGAAAGATTTTGTTGATCTATAGTTAAAATTTTATAGATTTTAAAGAATGCATTTCCTTTTCAAATTCATGAATTTTTGCATTAACTTCTTTTTTCATTATCAAAGTTTTAAATTTTTTTAATTTCAGACAAGCAATGGAGAGTATGTTCTCTCTGCTATGACCTCTGGCATCCGCAATAATTGGATGAAGGCAATACGACTTGTTATGGATTTACAGCAGTCTGGCGGATCCAAAAACAATTCAGGAGATAGTGAACAAAGCTCAGGGGAGGATCTAGATATAAACTTGTCTAACAGTGGACGTTTGAGTTTATCTCCTGACAGTCGCAGCAGCACAGAAAGTCCACAACTATTAAAAAAGGATCAGACCTTGAAAAACATACGTCGCCACTATTCGGATGTGAGCCCGGGCAATGTGGGCAAAATGCTATCTGTGAAAGAAGTGCTTCCCAATCTGAACTTGGAAAGTATTACTCTACCTCCATCATTGACTGGAGGTTCTTTATCCTCCAGTCGAGAAAGTTCAGTAGAGAAAGAGGATGTGAAAATAAACCCAATTATAATCACGGAGGCCTCTTCCCCAGAATCGGACTCTCTTTCGTTAAGTGCAAGTAGTCTGCCACTGAGACGGTTCGTGGAGGGAAGCGACCACATCACCGCTGAATCAGAAGCCTCTACCTCAGAAAGTAGGTCACTAGGACTCAGTAGTGAAAGTAGGAAAGAGGAGGCGGAAAAACAGAGAAGAGCCAAGTCCCCCAGTGCAAGGGTCAAGGACAAGTCTCGTGTCCGATCTCCACGGTTACATTCCCCACAAGACACGGATGAAGAGCATCTCGAGCATTCCTCCGATAGAGTGGATGGGTTAAACCCTGTAAGTTAGGCTATCCATTATTGCATATGATATAACTCTCAAACAGTTACAATTACAATTAACAAAGCCAAATTAGTCAAAATCCTTGAATACATGTAGAATATTTTTACATTTTTCTTTTTCGGCTACTCAGTGACTAGAACATGTACTATAATTTTGTATTCTGACTTTAACTTCTATGGAGCACGGTTGTGCCATATATTAAACATATTCAGTAATTAAAGGAGGAAAGTAATTAGTATTTATCCAACATCAAGTTTAAAAGATATTTAGTTAATGCCCTATTCGACAATTTTTTTGTTTAGTGAAGTTATATTCTCTCTCTAACTTGTACAGTTCACAAAACTGAAATTTATTAGGCTTGGTTTATAAAATTTCTTTAAGCTAATATCAACATTCAACAGTGTTTTTAATTTACTTTGGGACAGTATTGAAATTTCTAGTTTATTTATGTAAGATAATGAAGAATCAAGTACCAAAGGGTTCTGTAATTGACACATCAGAGTGATAAGGGAGACCACCCTCTGTTACATCTATGATAAGATGATAACACTGACAGTTAAAGGCATTTACAAATACCGGTACACAGTCTTCTTCAATGAATGAGTTTAGATTTTGATATCAAATAATCAAGTATCCGGCTAAGTTATTAAGTCATCCCTTAGGATAGTATAAAAACCCAAATTGCATCCATATAATCTCTGTTAAATATATTTGGCAACTCCTGCAGATGCAGCAATCAGGTAAAAATGACTGACCCTATTTTAAAAAATTTTTAAATTAAAATAAAACAGGTTTATGACCTGGAGTGATGCAGCTGATATGATCAAATTTACGTCACACATCTTGCTCTTAAAATTGATTTTGATACTTTTTATAATAATTTTTCATTTTTTTTAAATTCAGAGTGTGAATAGTCTCCATGACAACAAGTCAGGTAGTCGGGAGGAGGCCCCGGTTGGAGCCCTGGTTGAACTCCTGGAAACAGAGGTATGATCTTTTATTATGGATAAGAAGCAAATTAAAGAGTGTTGGAAATCTTCTGGGGCCATTTTATTGCGGGAAATATTGGTTATTTCTCATAAGCCGTCCATTGTCTCTATTTCATGGATTTAATTAAATGCTGCAGAAATCTGGCAGTGGGAAAGAATATTACCATCAGAAAGCATGGAGCAGTGTTTACCTTGTCATTTCATTTATTGTCACTCAATGCAACCGAGAAACATTTGCAACAGGGCTTGTGAATCTTAATTTTTATTGGAAATCAATTTTTCACAGGTTGATACCTTGAAAGATCGGCTTGATGAAAAGCACAAAGAACTTGTCAAAATGCAGGAATCCAATCAAGACCTGAAATCTCGTCTGCAGACGGTTGGGAGAGAAAAGGATATATCCCAGGTAAGACTTCACACAGCCAGCTTGTAGATTACTCTATAGCATGATGTTTACTACCCCAAGGCTAGACACCAGTTTTTGTAAGGGTACCATTCAGTTCTACATTCTACCTCTTTGTACTCTGTAGTTCAGTATCCTTGGTTTGCAGTCTTTTTTTAATTGTTATTAAAGAGATGGCAATATTGCAATATTAAACCCTGTTTTTTTCCTTCTAACTGTTTTACAAATTAATTTGTCTTGAAGTGGATTTGATCTTTTTCTAGCATATTCATATGGGATTGGTATTTGAAAAGTTTTATTTTTCCTATTGTGGGGTTTTTAAAATGGCATAGTTTGCTTGGAAAGCAGTTGATATATTAGATCCCATTGCTTGATCTGACTGTTTTGATAACTCCATGGTCAATATATTCAGAAAAGTATCTTGCATGCCGTGTAATTTTTTATCTCTGCATGTTTTGCTTCGGAGGATTTTAGGGCATGCATATTTTGATAAAACAAACAGTATTAAAATCATTGTTCAATGCTGTTGCATACATTTTTCTGAATATATTGATACTGCTGTCTGTTATCACCAATGGCTTTTCATCTGCCAGGTTAGATCTGCACAATTCTTTGGCAAAATTCTTCACTTTAATAAGAAAACAAAATTACGAAAAATAAGGAAAAATAAACCACATGATACCAGATTTATCAGATTTATCTTCTGAAAAAAAAAATATTTATTGGGCAATCTGAGATTAATAAGAACAATATAAACAGTTTTTCTTCAACACTTACTTCAACACAGTAATTTGCCTGCATAAAAAAAAAATCAATTTTGAAAAATAAGAACAAGAAATTTTTTCAGAGTTTAAGATGTAAGCATTGGCAGCAACCAACAGTTTGAGTGGTTAACAATTGTAAAACAAAAACATATTGAAAGGAATTGTGCAGGTTGACAGCTTGTTAGATTTTTGCTTCTACTAAAGCTTTGGTCTGACTTATTTACAGCCTCAGCAAGAGACGCAGAATCCGCTAAAACATAACATAGCGGACCAACAGGGAGAGGGTAGCAATACCGAAAATGCCGAGGTGGGTATCCAAGACTGTCCTACATCTGAAGCTCACATAAATTTACCTTTTAATATTTTGTTTGTGCAGAAAATTGAGTTTGTGGGTGCTCTTCACTGAATTTTGTTTTATTTTGAAAATTTGTTTTGCGCTAGATTTGGTTCACATTTCTTCTCAATTTCATGACTCTCTAAAATCTCAAACAAAGTCAATAAATTAAAGATGTTTTTTTAATATATTTAGAAAAAATTCTCATACAATGTGAGTACTGGAGATGACCTTCAATATTGCTTAATTTTTATTTGACTCTCTGAAATTTTATAAGCTTTCAGTTTTGGCATGAAATATATTTGAATGAAATATTCTCCTGTCTATGTCTAAACTGAAATCTCCTTTGCAGGAAGAAATTTGATTAAACCACTTTACCACTCTACATTTCATCGATCTTTAGTTTGCTAGAAAATCTGTTTTGTATTTGCAATAGCACTGCTTTAGCACTTTTCCCTTTTTGCAGTATTTAGCTTTTGATTTTACTATAAAAGCATGTATGCAAATATTATAAGAATGCACTGGTTAATCAATTAATTATTATATGTGATTTACATGAAAAGGTGGATGGAAAAGTATTTGGTAAGAGAAAGTTTTGAATGGTGTAGCTTGTATTTAATGTCATGTTCTTAGAAAAACCTTTTGTGATTTTTTAGGTGACAACAATGAGGAGACAGGTGAAAGAGGCCAGAGATACAGTACAGAAACAGAAAGCCGAAATAGAAAACCTCAGAACCAAGCTTAACATGTCTGTCTCAAAACTTACGGGAACAGAAAAAGCTTTGTCAGAGGCCTTGCGAGATCTCAAGCAGGAAAAGGACAAATTCATGAAAATGTCCGCCGAGTGGAACAAGAAGATTCGCAATCTTGAACTGCAGCTTAAAGAATCGAGTGCCAAAGTTGAGAGTCAACAGGAAATGATGAAAATCAAAGAGAATGAGATTAAACGTCTGGAGACGGATTTGAAAGCCAATCTTCAGAAGATTCGGGAATACGAGAGGGAGATTTTAAAACTGAAAGCATCGGAGATGGAATACAAGCAGTTGAAAGGAAAAATGGATGAAGGGATTAGAAAACTGGCTGAACTAAGGAATGAACTGAAAGAAAAGGACCAGAATATGAAGAAACTCAAAGGTGAATATGAGCAGCAGATAAGTGAAATGGATCAGGAGTTTTCTAGGGAGCGTGATGATATGGAGCAACATATGGAGGCAATGAAGAAACAGTTCTTGGAGGCCCAGAGGCAGTCAGGGATCCCAGAAAACATTGCACACCTCATCGCAGAAAAGGATGAAATCATAGCTCAGTTAGAGGAAAAACTGATTGAAAATGATAAAAGGTATGGAGAACTGAGCGACGACTTCCAAGCTGAGGTCGTCGACAATGAAGAGTTTCAATCAAAGTTGGAGCAGAGTCAGAGAGACAAGGAAATAGTGGAGAAGAAATTGCAGGAGCTGGAGAAATTGCAGAGGAAAGCAACCATGGAGAAAGATAGGTTAGAAAAGGAGAACAAAGCCTTCAAGAAAAGTCTGGATGATCTTAAGAGGGAAAATTCAGAACTGAGTGCTGCAATCAATTCAGACAAGCAAACCATGTCCTCACTGGAGAAAGAAAAGAGTACTATAGAGTCCAAATTACAGAAAGGAGCTATCCATGATGAAACTACCCAAAAACTGATTGGATATATAATGACAGTGGATTCAGAAATGAAAGAAGTTGTTGAGATTGTTCTTAAATCTAAAAAGGGACTTGAAGGAAATGCTGCAGCTAAGAAGAGTGAGTCACTCTCATTGCAAGATATAATCAAGCTTGTCTCTGATGTTGAAAAAAGGTGCAAGAGAGTTCATGGCATCATAAAAGAATCATTGTCATCCTCATCTAATGGAGGAGTGAAAGACACAGACTTACCGCAGAAATTATCAAAAGTGGATAAGTTAACCAATGATCTGGAAGAAGCCTATGCACAGTGTGAGGAAACTAAAATGAAGGAGAAAGAGATGGAGGTCAAACTGAACATCATGACGACTCAGTATCAGCAGCAGATTGATACACTCAATGCCAGGATCGATCAGCTCTCCAACAAGTCTGGAGTCTCTGCAAAGGCATCAGCAAAAAGGAAAAGTGAAGGCACAAAAACTCCTGTAGAACTCTCCGACGAGATAGAAAAACAGCTGAACGAGTTGGAAGAAAGAATAAACTATGTGGATATTGTTCTCAAAAGTCAAGACAGTGTGGAATCTTTTTCAGCCAATGATGAGCAGGAGAGTTCATCAGAGGAGGAAGATTCAGATGGTTTTTCGAGTTCTGACGAGAAGGACTCCGAGGATGAAGTGGATGCTCAGGAAACCAGTCAGTCATCTGCTGCAGACAACCAACTCATTCTAAGCAAACTGAGAGAAATGAAAACACAGCTGGAGACCACAAACCACAGGATAAAGGACATCACTGGAGATCTGACGAACCAGTCTCCTAGCTCTGTGAACGACTCCACTGATGTGGATGACGATCTGAGGAAGAGGCTGCAGAAGTATGAAGAGAAGATTGACAGTCTTACACTCAGACTGACAGATAAGGTTAGGATGGTCAACTCTGGAACAGAGATCTTTGATGCCTCCTCTGACAGCACTCTAGCTTTCAAACAGTGCCTGAAACACTTGAAAGAGAAGCTACAAGACATCAATAATAACATTGCTGCTAGAGAGTCCCTAGATGCTAAAGGATTGAGAACAGTTCATACCAAACTCATGCACCTGTCACAGTATATTGGAGAGCTGCAAAAGTTTGAGAGAAGCGATTTCAACATAATGAGTAAAATGTCTCGACATGAGGTACGAGCAGCAGCTATGATGGGGGAAAGAGAGAAAACATCAAGACGAGGCAGGTTGTCGCTGGAGGACAAGATGAATGTGTATGCAGACAGACTCTCAGTGGAGGCCATCATTTTAGGCCAAATGGCATACATGATCCAGAGACATCAGATGGGTTGCTTGAGCAGGGATGTTCTGATGAAGGAAATCCAGGGAGTCAATAGTATAATTTTAGAAATGGAGAGACGTATTGATAATTCAACTAGAGAGCTGAGTAATTCCGACCAGGAGCGAGATCCTGATCTTGTCTCTTCTTATGCTGAAATGCTGGCGGAGAAAATAGTGCTAGAGGGACAACTAGCTTCATGTGTTATGGCTGACGATCATCACCATACAGATGATACGGCTATCTTGTCTTCCCTCAATATCACTGACAATCCGTCGATCCTTGCAGTCGAAGTGTTCCTCAGATCCCAAGTTGATTCAAATGTTCATGAAAAACTGAGCAAGTCTGTGAGAGAAATGGATGAACTTACAGGTCACATCATCAGTAGGTCTCTCATCCAAGGAGAAGTTAGCTATGCCCTACAAAAGCTCAAAGCAAGATTCAACACCCATGTGGAATCTGAAGAACTGAAAGATCTTCTGCAGAGGGAGAGAAAATTCCTCTGTGAGCAGCTTCAAGATAGGTCCCAGTGTTTGTACAAGTCTGTAACAGACTACCAAACCTTAGTTCTTTCATGTATAAACTGTCACATCAACCTCTCATCTGGCCACATCAGGGATTCACTTAGTTCCATATTGGTAGGAAAGTTCCATAAACACATATCAAGTATGCGAGAGCAGTTAGAAAAAGTGGACAGCACTGAGCAAGAAAGAATCAAACATGTGATATTAGCATTAGAAGAGGATTGTCAAATTGCACAGAGTCAAATAGAAAGTTGTGATGGAAGTGTGAACAATGAAAGTGGTGAGCTGAATCTTGTCCCCCCAGAACCTCTGGTAGGGGAATGGACTGATATTATGATTCTTCGCTCTGTTGTGAGAGGAACTATAACCCATATCAACAACTTGTACAGTACAGGACATTTGGCAATCAGTGATATGCTTGGCAATAGCCATGATTCTGACATGAATGAGTTGTCTATGCATTTGGGAAGTATGCTGGAGAAAGAAGCTGCTTCCAAGCAGACGATGGCTGCAGAGCTGAAGACACATGTAGTAGGTAGTTCACCAAGGATGGAGAGAATTTTGGAGCTTGTAGATATCATTCCTGATTTCTGTGCATTTGATCCAGAAAATCTGAATGATTATGCCAAGAATTTGGTGCGGGAGGCAATGTATCAAACCCAGGTGACATACACCAGCTACAAGACCCGGCTTAACCATGAAAAAGAAATGAGGGACTTGAAAATTAAATTAGAGGCTGGTCAAAAGGTGGACCTACTGTGTGAAACCAGCAGGGAGACGGAGAACGACATCAGGCAATCTCTGTCTGTGTTTGAGGAAATCTTGGAGACCAAGTTTGAGGATGAATGTGAAGTATTAAGCATTCTTGACAAGCAAATGAAACAGTTCCAGCATGTGGCTGCTGGTCTTTTGTCAGGCCCAGACGCCAAACAGTTTGAACAAGAGCTGAATGCTTTTGCTGCCAGTTTGGAGCATGAGCTCTCGGTGGTACAAGAGCGCCATGATATCCACTTGGATGTTCTTCGTCAAGAAATCAGCACCATTTGTCTCAGGCTGGAGAAAATCACAGAAGAGCACGACCAGGAGAAGATAACTCTCTCCACGGAATATGAAGAGAAGATCCAGACCATGCAGGATGAGCTGGACTGTATTAAGATTGATCACGAGGATGAGCTTGAGCAGGTCAGACAGGACATTCTTACAGCAGTTAGTGCCATCAAGGCCAATGAGGAACAGTCTGAGGAGCAGCTAGCAGACCAAGTCAAGGTCCTCAACAGGCAACTCACCTCACAGAAAGAAAACTTTGTGGTAAGATTTTCTTCCTTTTATTTATATATTCCTCTATTGTATATTTATGAAAAGCTTCATTGTTTATTTGAATGAGTGGTAATTTTTGTCTCTGTTATTTTCTAACAGGCTGCACTAGAACAACTCCAGAAATCCCTCACAGTGACCGGATCAAATGATACTCTGGCTCAGAAACTGGAGGAGCAGATAGAGCACCTCCAGTCATCTGGAACACTCCATCCAGATCAGCTCCACATCTGTCCTGTGTCTCCTATACCTACCTCACCCCCACCTATTAGGGAGATTGAGGAACCACTGGATGAAAACTCTGATGAGGTGTGTTTACCGTATATAACTAGAAAGTTGTCATTTTAATTGTAATTAGAAATAATGCACGTAAACAGGGTTTGTTCCCGTTTTGCACACATTTGAAAATTATGTATCGAAAAAATGTGTGCGAAACGGGAATTTGACCAGGTGAGATAATTGCTTAATTGCTATAGTCTATATCACAGTTCCTGTGAGGGCAATCGACAATAAAATAAATAAAACATCTACTCGCAATTGATATTTACATTTATTTTATGTTACAGTATAAAATGCATAAAAGCACATTTACGTAACAATTAACATTCATGCTCTTGAAATTAATTTCAAACATAAATTGGTCATAAATAATTTCATTATTTTATTTAAACAAAAAAGATTATTGCAAAAATGTTGGATATGTAATGCATTTGTTTAACTTGCTGTCTATAAGAAGTACATGTTAAAAGTTTGAAGAGAAAATATATCTTAATATTCAATAATTGCTTTTGCTAACATAAATGGAGGAAATGTGTTTAGTGAAAACGCTGCAAAATATTTTTTATTTATGCTTTGGCGTGAATAATCGAAGAAAATAAACAAATTGTATGATGATATGATAAATAGGCAATTTTATATGCTTCAAAAGCTGTTATATATTTTCACAAAACCTATCAAAAGTGGACCTAGTTCATGCATGTTCAACCTTCTGCAGATTAAAGTATATCGAATCAATATTAAAATTATTATTTTTGTTGGAATTATTTTTGCTTCATGTATTTAGCCACTATTTGAAAAACCAGAAAGTGACCCGCAATATATACTTAAGCGGTGACATCATAAGATCTTATAATTATCGAATCAATATCAGAATAATCATTTTTGTCTGAAATGTTTGTGCTTCATGTATTTAGCTTAGTACTAATCTGAAAAATCATAAAGTGACCCACAATATATACTAAAGCGGTGATGTCATAAGAACTACTGTCAAAGTCGCTACTTCAAAGATTGAAATATTTTTTTTATAAAGATCTGTCTCCTTTCACAATATTCCTTCTGTTGATATCAATCAACCAATTATTAACATGCGTTTTACATATTTTGCAACCAAATTGTAAAAAGAGACACGGAGTACCCCAACATCTTCACAACATCTTATCTTTGTAAAGATGGGCAGTGAGTGGAAATTTAAAACTAAAAATATCATTATCTTTATTTTATCGAATAAAAAAAAAATGGTGATATTTATTAGTTATTAGACCTAAAACACAACAAAATGTCTACATTCTTCTTGTTTCATCATAAAGGCGCTGATAAAACATAGGTAAAAATCCAGGTAAAATCTTTGACCGAAAGCAGACTATAATTGCTATCACAACACAATTCACACCTATTGTTCTATACCCAATTATCAAATGTGTGCAAAACAGGAACACACCGTGACACCGTAAACAGGTGTATATAGCATAAGTAAATTATTCCAAGCATGGAAAAGATCCAAAAATGTTTATTGATTTCTCTTAATGATTCAAAATTGATATACTTCATATCAAGATATGATTGTTTTCTGTTATAGTGCAGTGAAAATAGATGTGTTGCTAATGCCTTGGACAAGTCTTCTCATGACTATGAACTTCAACTGCTGAAGAAGGAGAAAGAAGAAGCTTTGGCAGAGGAGGTCAAAACTACCAAAGCTGGTAAGAGTTATTGAAGTAGAAATTATTGTTTAACTCTAAATACTCCATGTACCAGCACTAACTAATGTCCCATGTTTATTTATTTATGAATTCAATTTGAATGTTGTTACATTCACAGCCTTAGATGCAATGAGAAAAGCTTACGAAGAGGATCTGGAGGAAGAAAAGGAGAAATACCGAGTGGCTCTGAAGACCATGTTTACTGATGATTACGTAGATGAAATAAAAAAGCGGCATGAGTAAGCAGATAGATTTTATCTATTCCTCTTTTTTCTATTTATTTTTTATGCGAATATCAACAATTTTCTGAATCAAATAAGCATAGAGCGTGCTAAATCAAGAATCATTTTTGTGACATTTATATATAGAATGAAGATTAGGTATGATAATTTGCAAACCCTTTTCGTCTGTAGAAATGAGTTATCAAAGGTTCAAGAGGAGCTATCCCAGGTGTCAATGCATTATGACAGTCGCCGGGAGGATTATAAACTGCTGGAGGATAAGTTGGACTCCACCAAGCGAGAGTATGAAAGTCATATCAACCAGCTGATTAAAAGGTAAAGATTTAACAAATGAATTGATATCTTTAATCTCACTATCCACATCCTCCCCTGATAAAATGGTGATTCGGATGTCCTTTAACGACGCGCGATAACTTCAAAAGAGTAAATGTCACTATTTTGAGGAGCAATGACGTGTACATGTATAATGTATTGTGTACAATGAAATGCAATAGAGAATCTCTTTTTTTTCTGTGTAGCAATGAGCAGTTAAACAACCTTGTTAATGAGGAGATCAATAAGCTGAAGGACTTCATCCAGAACAGAACCATGGCCACTGTTCCCGGCAATGCCACCATTGAAGAGGAACTGTATGATGCCCAGGTAAAATACAAATCAATTATAACCATAGATAACATAGAAATCTTTGTTAATTTAGATGAAAAAGCATTAAAATATGGGAGATAATATGATGGAATATTTTTATGGCAGATCATGGTCCGAGTGAAGGATGCTGAGTTACAGAAACTGAGGTCTCAAGTCAAGAACCTGGAAAACAACCTAGAAAGAACAACTGAGGTAAGGACGATGCTCATCCGATTTTTGTGGTATCTGTAATAAAGAGATTGGGTTTCATTTATTTGATCCACCCCTACTCACTTTTGAAATCATGCTTATTAATTTATTCTGAATTTGAACATACTTTATTGTATATATATCACATACATATACAAATGATTGGGACACAAGTTCTAGCTAACAGCTTATGAGGTCTTCACCATTTATTAATTGATAAATACAGGAACAGAGACAGAGTATGACTCAGTACCTGCAGATGTTCAGGAAATATACAGAGCTACAGAACAAAATCAAACAGGAAACATCTGCCAAAGAGAAGGATGAATCCAAAGACAAGAACAGACAACTCCGACGAAGTAAGCATTTCCAAAGCAATCATGGTTTTCTTTCCTTGAAATGACTGAAGGTGTACTCAAAACACTGGTGTTGTTGTTTAGCTAGAAAAAATGTGGTGTGTTGTTCTATTTGTGTCTTTTTAAAATAAATTAACCTATATATCAAGGTATACATTTAGTAGCAAAATCATGAAATTGAAAGCAATGTGTTACTTACCAGTACCAGGGCTATATAATATGAATAATTTTGTTTTTTTTTCAGCTCCCTCATTCCACCATAGAGCTCGTAGTCCAAGCCCAAGTCAACAAAACCCAACAAAAAAGGATGAGCACCAAAGCCGAGACTCTCACAAGCGCCGGTGTCACCTTGATGTTAAAGGTATATATTAGGCTGGTTTAATTACTTTTGCGGTCAATTACACATATTGCAATATGTTTCATCGATCCCCATATCAATTGATTTGATTACATCAACTCTTTTTTAGATTTTTTATTATGTAGATTTTTTTTCTCAGAATGCTATTCAGCAACCATACATATACTTACTTGTTCTTATCGGGAATATAATAAATGTTCTTGATATTTTTTTCAGATCTGAAAAGATCCAAGAGTAGTCCCTCCCTGCCGTTTGTCTTTGATGGCCGTCTTCCCTTTGGACAAGGCAAGCACAGAGATTCCCTTGGATCCTCCAAGTATTCCAAATCCAAAACCAAGGCCTCCAATGTCTAACTCTGTACCAATGTCTATTAATTATCATTATATGTACATGTACCATAACTATAAAACATCAAAGTGGAGTAAATTTCAGGATATTCTTTAGTTAAGTTTTTATTTACCATAAATCCTAAATAACCAAATATAAAGAGATTTTTTTTAAGTACTTCATTTTCCCTGTAAATCGTTGCATTAAAACTGCTGGTCAGTTTAACTTGTGAAGAATGGCATTTTCAGGACTACGCACATTTCAACTAAACGAAATTTATCCTGTTGGATTCCTTTACTGCTGATCTTGTTTTTCTCCTGTTATTGAATTTTGTCCTTTGAAAGAATGTTCTTGCCACATGTTTTATTTTTTTTGTTTTGAATTTATTCAATGATTGTGATCCCAAGAAGTGCACAACAAGGGTCAGAAGAGCTATTTTTATAGTTTTTGTAAGATTCCACACCATTAAGTGCATATACAGCCATTATAATTTATTAAACCAGCCAGGGTTGTGATTCTTTTTTTTTAAACTGCCTTGTTACTAATTTTAATGTTATGTATTTAATCGACAGTCATATCAGTGGATCATGTGATGCTTTTTTATTCAGAAACTTTTCTATCTCGGAGAAGAGTTGGCTGATATTTTAACATTATATAAATATATATGTATACAGGTTGGCCATTTCTCTACATTTTAGTCGGTTGTAGAAACATTTGCTAAGCAGATGATCAGTGCTCTGATAATCATGATTTTTTTTGTACCCCTCAATTTTTTTTTAGGTAATTATGTATCGTCTGAATATACATATTGATGTCTATTGATGTTAGTGTATAATTATTATACAACATGTATGATACTGCTGTTTAGTTTATGTATGAAAACTTATTAAATAAAACTTCACATTAGGGTTATGTGCATTTTTGCAAGGTGATGCTACATTGGTCTTTTTCATGTGTATTAATTTCTCTGTTTCTGGGTTTTTTGTTCATATCACAAAGAATTTTATATTAGGAAATTTATTTTACAACTTATTACATGTATATGTTTCAGATGTGTATTGTACATTTCATATGATTATATTCATATTACTGACAAAATAAATTTATGATATACACTATTTGATCTGTTTTTATTTTTGTACATATAAATCCCTGAAATACCTAGCAGTACTTGTATGTCAACACAGCATTACAATTCACATGCTTTTAACACATTCTCTCCGGGCGAGTATCAATTGTATCCATTTATTGACTGGGAGAGGAAAAGATATATATAATGATCCTGCAATGTTGATTTTACATGCATGTACTTGATCTGTCTTAGAAAAAATAATAAATTTGCAGGTTATTTTGTGTATTAATTTATATGAATTGTTAAAGTCCATTGTGGTAGCCCGTTATGGATGAAATCCATAGGATTTGCGATTTTTATAAATCTATAGCCGTCATATGTGAAATTGACATCAAATTTAATTATCATTAATATTTCCATTGTGTATATTTTGACAGCCCCTTTGCATTAAATCAATTTACCCCTTCACAAAACCTGCGGAACCAGTCTCTTGCATGGCAAATTGATATACCAGGTACTTTGCCAAAGCTTTAGTAGGTAGTTAATTAAATGACATAAATGAATCAATTAATTGACATTACATATTTCACTACGCTCTATGTCAATTTGCCCTGCAAAAGAGCAGTACTGCAGTTACTGTGATGGGGTCTATAGTGGTCATCATGCAGTTGCTTAATGGGTGCCTTATAAAGTGTACCATTAGTTTTATGTCTAAGCAAAGGGTTCCCAGGATATAAAAGTATACTGAATCATTTAATTTTTCATAAGATTATTTGACCCTTGACCTTTGACCTGATAATCAAGCAAATCACCGATTTACTCCTATAAAGGTACATGTTCAGTAAGTTTAATATAGAAAGCAAAAGGGTCTTGATATAGAGTAACCAAGTAAACGACAGTTAATCGCATTGTTCATTGAAGGGGGGGGGGGGTCTGAGTTTCATTATTATCAGTGATGTCTGACAGACGAGCAAAGGTTTCATGATCAGAAAATCATCTAACTGAGTCTGTAACGATCCATCGAATATCGCCCGACTGATATTTCAAGCTCGTTTTTTCAATGAGAAATTTTGATACATTATTATCTTTGAAATGTCGCACTGGTAAGGTGTTCAAATCGGATCCATAATCGATTTTATTCAGAATTTATATTTTACTCTTTCGTAGTAGAGGCGAAAAAATCTCACCTTCCGGTACGGAAAAAAGAGGCATTGGTTTTGCATCTGGAAACGTTTTTACATCATAATGTTTTATTTTACAAGCAATGGTAAAGTAAATAAAACAAAACACAATCATATGTTTGAAGCTACACTCAGGTGCCAAAAGGATGATATTTTTTTTGTTTTATCCCAATATATTTCGTTGAAAACAAGATTTATCTTGAAAAATTTCTGGTGTTATTCTTTGTCAGATTTTGAAGAAATTTATATACAGTAGATTCAATTTACACCTTTTGACATACACTGTAATAGTTTTTGACAACTCTTTTGTAAAATTTCAAACACAAAACTAAGATATTTTTAAGAGCTCTAATATGTATTTTTTGCAAAATGTGAGCCGAAAAAATCTTAGTTTGGATTGTTGATATTAAATCTCAGGAACAGGATGTTGCACAAATATCTACGGTAATATGATGCAAAAAAGCTGAAAAAATTCTGAATTTATCAATCCACGTATTTTGAAAATTTGTAAAGGGGGGCTACTTTAATTTCTAATAAAAAAAAAAATGACATACTTTTGTCACCTGAGTGTAAATATGTTAGCATATCTACTATATATAATATGTTTTACGGTGTGACCGTTGGGGCGAGCGCAGAAGGAACCACACATCTGTCATCATTGGACTTGCCCTAACCAAAAAACTTTGGCTTTGTCTCGAAAACTTTTACCACCGCAAGGAACCCGAAATTATCAAACTTTTATTCCAATGGCCTCTTCCTAGTCTTATACACTTTAAAAACAAACTACCACTGAGCATTAATAAAATGTTGAACAGACTTACATTGTATTAAAATATTTTGATAAACACAACGCCATTTTTTTTTATGTAGATACAATTATGTTTTATCTTTTCTTTACCTTTTAATAATGATCATTAAAATCAGTAAAAATAATTTTGTTTGTTATTTCTCATTTTGTTCCTTGTTGTAACCCATGTTTTAATTATTTTCCTCAGTGACATTAATTTTGTTTTAATTAAATCTTTTTAATTTTTGTACGCTATTTAAGCGTTGTGCCCTCACCCCTTTCTTAGTGTGTGATATCCAATATTATTTGACCACATATGCAACTATATAACAAATACATGTACCGGTAGATATTTTAACAGTTTAATTCTTTTCATTTATCTATTCATTACAAAATGACGTGGCTGCACGTAGATCTAATAATGATTAGACTTTTCTTTTTTAATAATTTTTTGTCACCTACCTAACGTATGCATATATGATTGGATCAATATGAAAATAAATTTAGCATGGAACTTGCATGTGTATTTACTAAGCAAAAAAAAAATCATCAAAACAAAACTAATCAGCCAAAGAGTCACCGTTAACACTGATACTGAGTACTTCCTACATGATCCAGTACATATGCTTGATCCACCTCTAAATGTATCGCGGGAAATTAAAACGCGAGATCTTTGTGACGTCATAGTTAACATTCTTTTGCGCTCGACAGTTTTCGTAAATTGTCGGACAAATTCGGAGAAGGAAATGACGTCATATGTCAGCAAAAGTTCAGTTTTTTTACGTAAGCTTATGTGTTGTTTACCAGGTCTAGGCAACCTCCGTTTTTGGAGGATAGCTCAATTTCAAGATGGCTGCTGATTTTTACCATATATGGAAAGTCACTTTGCATTGTGGGTGAAATTATCCTCCATTTTTGGAGGATAGCATGGGTATATTTCAAAGGCTTCGTGCATATCTTTAATGAGAAAATGCAAGCACCAGACCATATGGGAATTAAAGTTAAGGGAATAAACTAATGATTGTATGCGGCGATTTGAAATTCTATGTATAGTATTTTCACAATATGCTTTGAAAGTGTGTACTTCCTGTGTTCAGTTTTACAAATGACATAGACTATTTACATGTTTCATTTAAGAAAAATCACAAAATAGTGATGTTTATTACTCATTAAAACATTAATGAGTTCATTTACGTTGAGAGACACACAATAGATATCTTGATCTGCTGTATTGTACATGTACAAAGTAAATGTTTGCATATACCTTAGGAACTTTGTAGCTCTTATTCTAATTAATTCACATGTTATTAAGTATCATTTGAATTTAATCCCTTCACACAAAAAGACATTGTTAAATTTTATTAATCAAAATGATACCATTTATAGATATCAATTATCCAGAATATTGAAAAAAATGTGAGAGTCTTCACATAAGATATTTTTCTTTAAAATTAGCCCTGCAATTATTTAAACTTAAATATTTATTAAATATTATCAATAATTATAATTATCGATAGCTAAATAAGGTGATATTTTTATAGTATAATAATTATATTTTATTCATAGTTAACTCCCTTTGTAAAAACAGAGTTAATTGCCCTTCATCTGAAAAGATCCACCAGGGGGCGCATACATCTATCCTCCAAAAACGGAGGATAAAATCTATCCTCCAAAAACGGAGGTTGCCTAGACCTGTTTACTGTAATGTTTATAGAAGGATTTTTTTTTATTGTTAAATGAAAATGATGTATGCGATGTAGAGGTAAGAATTTTCCGTAGAAACACTTTCTGTTCCACCATGTTGCTATGCACCGCAAAGGATCACTGGGATAGTTGAACGTTTTCACGTGGCCTCATAAAATTTTCTTTGAACAATGTGCAGATTTCAACTCGAATTTCCTCCGTTCGTACACCTTGTCTATGGAGCTCGCTACGCGAGCGGCGCTTTGCGCCGCCTCGCTGCGCTCGCTATTATCAAATAAGATTTGCATATCTCATAATATCTGACATAGACCCTTTCATGATAATTTTGGTACTGCTCTCTTGGATGGCAAATTGATATACTTTGCCGAAGTTTAAGTAGGTAGATAATTACCGGTAATTAAATGACGTAAGTGAAACAATTGACAGACGTTACGTCATGTTTTACCAAAAAATGTAATTTTGCCCTGCAAAAGAGCAGTACCACTGTTACCGTGAAAGGGCCTATGTATCCCACTGATGTATTAGTAATTAATTCTCCTATCTGAGGCCATTTTTGGTCATTAATGTAAATTCCTTATTTTTTGCGAGTTCTTAATTCAACGATTCAAATTTTTAACAATAGTGTCATTAAAAGTGAGAATTTAAAATCGGCGAGATTTTCAAATGACCATGTGAACATTTTTTAAATAGTTGCTTAAACAGACACAAACACATTATCTGATCAGTGCTGTCTGATTATCAAGATGATTTACCCTTTGCAAGGATAAGAAATGCATTTTCTATGATATCAGAGAATTAGGAGGAGAATTAGGAGAATAGACTGCTAAATTGTAGTGGGCTATACACTATATATAATCAAGGTGGGCCATGTTGAATTGTCAGTCCAAATATCAAGCCAAGCTAAATCAAAGTTTAGTAAACTGTTGTGCCCTTAATCTGTTAATTGCCCAAAGTTATGATATATAATATAGGTATAAATTCATTCTTTAACATTTTTATGAATCTTTTTACTGGATTACTTTACCTTTAAATAAAGTTATCATTAAATTTGTCTACATAAAGAAAAAATTAAAGCATTTAATCAAGATTTACACTAATATGGTTTATTAAGATGTCTGATCTATTTTCAGTGGTTTCCCCTCCTTATACAATGTACATGGGGGAGGATAAACATGAAAGTAAGAAGCTTTGGATTTTACTGAATTTTTTTGTCATGTGACATTGAGTTAAACAATAAAATAACAATAATTTAAATAACTATTATAATTTTTTTTTGCATTTCTTTTCAATTAATAAAAATCAATTCTTATCAATTCCCTTTTCTAGATGAAGAATTGATTCGATGGGGATTTCCTGAAGATGTTTGGTAAAATTCTATATTTGTACCATTCATCCAATTTAGAATTGTAGTACATGTACATTCCACAATGTTTCGTTTTTATTTTATTATTCATTATTATTGAATCAAGACTGCTAATTTGAATCTGATTATTCTTGACAACAGGTTCCATGTTGACAAAGTATCCTCTGCTCACGTTTACCTACGATTACATCTAGTAAGTGCTCTGTTTTTGTTGTTAGATTAAAGTGCTTTTTAATCAAACAACTCCTTCATTTTGCAAGACAACAAATTCAACACCAAAAAATCAAACAAATAAAAGCATTTAAAAATACATTGGCAAGTATTGGCATAAGTACACATTTGTAAGAGTTTCAGCTTTTAGGATAGTAGCTGTGATCAAAAGTGGAGTAAAAACCCAGATATTAATTTGAATTTCTATTTCAGAATGAAACTTTAGATGATGTTCCCCAGTCAGTGATAGATGACTGTGCACAACTTGTCAAAGCTAACAGCATCTCAGGTAAAATCTCATTTATGAAAATGTTAAAAAGTGTTAAATGTAGTAATACATGTATTTAGATGTATAAATCAATACTCAAGCATACTGCCATTTGTAAATTATTTTATGATACAAAATGTAAGAGATTTTGACAATAGCACAATTACATGGATATAAATTTCAATACTGTAATTTTGGAGGATTTAATTACCGGGTACTTGTTCTCTAATTATGTGGAACTATTTCTTATGAATAATACATGTAGAAATATTACGGTTATACAGTATGTAAAATACAAAATTGTGTAAGATCTTATGATATGACATATGAATACACTTTCCAATTGTTTTCTATAAAACAGGTAACAAAATGAATAATATAGATGTTGTGTATACTATGTGGGCAAATCTCAAGAAAACTCAGGGAATGGATGTTGGACAAGTAGGATTCTTCAAAGACAAAGAGGTAACAGTGCACAATTTGATAATATATTAAATGTTAGGACCTTGAACACTTATAAATTTGACGATAGATGCCGTTTTATTTTTCAGATGTTAATTGATTTTATGCTCATGATTTGTAAACAAAAGACCTGCTGTTTGATTTTATATAGGTCAGAAAAGTGAAAGTAGAAAAAAGAATAAATGAAATAGTGAACAGGTTAAACAAGACTAAAACGGAGGATCATCCAGATTTCCGCCAGTTGAGGGAAGACCGTGACAGAGAAGAAAGAGAGGACCAGAAAAAGAAGATGGCAGATCAGAGGAAAAGGGAGAAGGAGGCAGAAGACCAGAAAAAGAGAGAAGCTGAAACAAGGTTATTATTCAATATCTATTCCGTTTGGTATTGAAGACAAATTACTGTAAACATATTACGTTTGGCTGTATGTTATATTAAGCGTCGTAATGCGACTTTCACTAATTAAATCAAGTACATCGCTAAATGCCATGCATATATGTATGCAAACAAAAGAATTCAGGATTACGCTAACTCGAATCCACCCACCTTGTTTAAAAATTATTTTCCACCAAGTATATTACATGCCAAATATAAAACATTTACAGTAGAAAAACAATGTAGTTAATGAGTAAAAATTTTGTTGAATATTTGAAGAAACTGGTTAAAAAAAAATTTGTTGAATATCTGAAGAAACTGGTTAAGGAAACAAAAATGTCCTTAAAATGTGTGGTAAATCACTTAGCAAATAACATTATAACCAGAGTGTTTTAATCAGCTATCTGGCCAGTTAGTTGGTAGTTAGAAATAAAAAGCATAGAATACTTTCATAAAATACTAATTTGTATTTTATGGACAACCATACCTATTTTTTAATTATTTGTTTGAAAGAAGGTGGATTAATTTTTCTAAATGTTTTTTATAAAACAAGTTCTAAGTTTTATCATGAAATACTATAAGCAGTTAAAGAACTATACAAAGATGTAATAAAAATCATTTCAAATTCCACTCCACTGGTTTCATAAATCTTGGCATTGATTCATGTCTGCATTTGATTAATGTCAAACATTTTAATTGATATGAATCAATGTTTGTGACTAAAGCTTTTATTATATTTTAATTCTCCACAGAATGCCCAGCAGTCTTAAATATCTAATTATTGATTCTATTCAACATATTTTATTATTGTGATAAATTTAGCTCTTTTGCTTAATCTCAATAATCTGTTAATGAATATTGATTAAAAAACAAATTCATTGTATTTCTGAAATCTAAAGGAAGATATTTATATGATATATATATATTAGCAGAAAAACCATTATTTTAGAATTTATTGGTTTTTTTTTTCAGATCGTATGCAAACTTAATGAAAGCAGAAAATATGACATCAAATAGAGTAAGTATTGTGGAGACATGGATACATAACTTTTTAAATATGCATTGTATATTAATTATTTACTAATAGGTTTTATATCAGTAATGACTGTCTATAAATTTATTGGGTCGTTAACGTCCTTAGAAGATGAGGCAAAGTCAAGCCTTCTTTGAATATAAACAACCCGTAACAAACCGAATAAATATTATATTTTACTGAGAACCAAAACTTTCTCATTAAATACAAGAATGAAATGCATTAAAAAAAAACTAATACTTTTAGTCTACCTGTTGCCATCTAAACTTTTCCACGAGCTATCTTCAGATGTATGATAGAAGAAATCACATGATATGTTTTATCCAATGACAGAGCATCAATCAATTATAAGTCTCAGGCAAACCAAAGATTTTGAATGTTCAAGTACCTAGATTAATGGATGTATGGCATTAATATAAGGTATTAAAATGTTATGAAATTTTCAAAGCAACTTTGACAGAGTTATTCCTCTTTTAGAGAGCATATGACCATTGCTCAGTATGTTAATTTATATGCATGTATTTGTACACTTCAGAATTAGATCAAAGAATTTGACATACCAAATTATTTTTTTTTTGTCTTTCAGGATGATGGCAATGATTCGGATGATTTTATGTGAAGTAAAAAATGACAAACCAAATGTCTTTCATCAATCAGCTTCAGATAAAGAATGGGATCTGAAGTAAAGAGGAAAACTGATTAAACTGCTTGTTTTTTTTAATATTTATAGCTCATAAGCAAAACTTGAGCCAGTTTTCTCAGACACCTGCAGTTTCTCTCAAATTTATACCATAAACATGTTATTGTTTTCTTTAAAATTGATGGGTGACATTGAAATTAAGAGCATATCAACTGCTACAATGCTCTCCTCGTATGTGTTGTCTATGAATTGGCATATGATGAAATCAGACTCCTATATAGTATATTGACTGCATATTGACAGTGTATATATTATATCTTATTGCTCTGTTCAATAAAATTATCAAAATGTGTGTGTATTTTGGTTTATATGAATATAAAGAATGTTCATCAACTTTAATTACATGTCCTGGGTTGATGTAGAGAATGGGAAAGTGTTGAAGCTTATTTTTTTTGCCCTTTTAAAATTCTCAAATTTTCCTTTTTTCTGTTTTAAATTATTGATACAGGAATTAAATTTTCAAATACATGTAGCAATAATTATTGCACATAATATTCAATTTGTACTTAAAAATTGCAGCCAAGACATAAAATGGAAATCACTTTTATTCAAAGGTACAGGTAGTCTTGCTGTAGGAGTGAATTCCCCGTCATGATTTCTACATACTACCCCAAGGCAAGACCTGTACAATCCATAACATCCTCAGCTCCCGGGGGGAGGGGGGGGGGGGGGGCATACAAGCAGAGCTGCCAAATTATGGTGCTAATATATGCTTTTTCATTCACATAGCCAGCTTGACTCATGTGCCAGGTACCCTTTGTAACCCCTTAGTGGGGAGTAAAGTAACTTGCTGAAGGTTACAGTGATACCACAAAAGTGATGGACTAAACCGTTGGCCCTCCCAGTGCTAATCATGTCCAAATCGGTCAAAGCTATTAACTGTGCAAACACATACTCCACTCACAGGCACTTGATATTGGGTATTTTTTCATAATAAAAAATATACCCCCAATTAAAATAATACACAGGCACCTGATGTTATAGATTTTTTTAATTACAAAAAAAGTTGTAAAATGGCAGATTCCTGTTTTTATTACTATTTATGTAGTTATTATTATTATCAAACATGTATATAGTGACCTATATATCAAACTCTAAGGTGCTGTACAAACATATTATGTTAACAAAAATTTAAAAATCTACAGCAGTCATAAATGAAATCATACAATAAATATATTAAAAGTTTAATAAATATATGTTTTGATACCCCTGCTCAGAGAGATTTCTTTGAAATTTTTACTTAAACATTGCACGAGTTACCTGAATTTGATGATTGAGCATACACAGTACATGTATTTGCATGAGTATTTGATATCATCTGATGCTCTAGCTCCATCCGCAGGAATAATTAAGGACAAACCAATGAGGTTTGTAAGAATTTATTTTAAAAATATATTATAATTATAAAATAATTTAACAATGAAGTCATCATTCTTTACTAAAAAAATTATAAAGAATTTCATTATAAATTTTTATTTAAATAATTTAATGTCAATTTCTCAGTCTGGCCTTCCTTTTAGGATTTCAAAGTGTTAATTAATTTAAATTCAGAATATTTTGCAAGTTGCTTTATTTCAATGCATAGATCTGTAGAGTTTAACTTTTATGTCTGGCAAAACATGATAAGAAACATATTTCATAAATATTTTGCGAGGTATAATCTTATATTTACAGACAAATAAAACAAAAAAATTTAAAGAAATTGACAAACTTGTTAAGATTGCAGAATCCGCTCCTGCTAGATCCATATTTTGACCAGGTTCATTATTTGCATACCGCATGGCGTTTGACCCCTAACCTTGTCTTATGACACAGTTTACTATCCGCTTGTTGATGGAAATTACATCTTCTTTACATTTCTGATATCTTTTATATTATACTATTTAATAGAAGTGTTATTTTAAAATCTCTTATAAAGACGAAAGAACACAAATCAAAGAGAAATAAGTTTATTTATATCGAAGCGATTCCGCCATATTGAATGCCTTCCTCGAGCCGAAATACCGTGATCCGGAAGTAGGGTGGTCTTCAATATAGTGCAAGATTAATTTTCTAGTTGATCGCAAATCATCGACAAAGTAAGACTAAAAATCATAAAGATACAATGATAGTTTAGTTAATATAAGTTTATAGTTAAAAATATAAGTCATATTGTCATTTTTCTGAAAACGTAACCACATCCGGTTTTGCGTGCGTAGGAATCTGGTGTCTTTGCTGACGCGGGGAGACTGGCAACTGTTGCCGTAGGAATAAACGCCATAGCCACCGTAGCTGTTGACGACTGTTACCCACCAACACGTAAAAGGTGATTTTTCATTTACATCATGGTCAAAGTAGTAGATGTAAATCAATGTCTCTTCGGGGATGTTTTTTGCAATAAAATTTTGAGACATTTCTCGGTAATTTGCGATGTGTTCCATGCATGCTGGGGTTGGATACCGTTTCGTAAAGAAAATGGCGTCCAACTCGAGGTGTAAATGTTTTTTGGTCAGCAACCGTTTTGTATCCTAGCAATGACTATAAATGTTTCCATGGTAACAACTATTTTAATGTTTCTAATTTTGATTTCATATTGTAAACGTGTTATTGATTATTTTTGATTGATTTGAACTGTTTAAATAAGTAAATTCCACCGGAGTTGGTTGAACTTGGGCGGAATGTTGAGTTGCTAGGAATCCAGAAATGTATCTAAGATAACACTGTAGACACAAAGTTGACATCACTGTTGGCTTTTCATATCCATAATTAAGTAAACTTTTTAAAGTTTACTAAACTTGTAAAGTTAATCAATGTTCTACCCATGACAAATTTTTAATGTCATCTTGTCCAGACATGTTCAAGAAAAACAAATGGAATAAATGTGAACAAGATTCATCATGACAATTTTTTAAAAGAAAGTATTTAACTTTTAAAATTTTTGTTCTGAAAAAAAAAGATAAATTCCTTGCTATTATGTTTGGAAAAAAAAATCCTAAAAATATGACTTGATATAATATGTTTTACGGTGCTACCGTTCTGGCGAGCGCAGCAAAAATTACACATACCTTGCATCATTGTCAACTTATAGTTCTATTTAGGTATCAACGAACGTCAAAGAATTGAGAGTATTGTTCTACAATAAGTATGCCAAAGGTACTAATTTTAATGGTTATGATACATACAGCGCAACCCCCGAGAGAGAGAGAGAGAGAGACCGGTACCTGCTTGTAGGTGTGCAATTTCCCACTTTTAAATTTAATGGTCTGACAATATGCAATATCTTCATATATATAAAATCTCTATATTAAAAAAATATAAAAACAAATCATGTCAATGTCAATGAGGCAGGTATCGCAGTCTTTACTGAAATAGCCAGTACACTCATTACAGATGTTTGATCCACCTCTCAATTTATCGCGGGAAATATAGCGCGAGTGCACTGTGACGTCATCCATGACTTTGTTCGTCTTTGTTTACGTTTCTCGACTCAATACGGAGGTATGGAAGCATGTTACAAATCTTTTGAGTCTCGCCAAAGCATTTGCGGTACTCAAAACGTGTCTTCAAACTTTAAGTCACCGTAAATTACGAGTTAAAAGTCGGCCATTTTTGGCATAGCACCACGGGTGAAAACATTAGAGAGCATTATGGGACGTAGACAAAAAATTTTGTTTGACGAACTGTAGGTTTAGCTCGTTCTTTTTCCCGCGCACACTGGTTCTTAGAGCTCGCTTCGCTCGCCGGGCGCTGCGCGCCGGCGAGCTGCGCTCGCTATAAATAGGATATATATGAACAAAATATTTCTCTGTAATTTTTTTTTCTATGAAATAATTGTTTACATTTATTCATACTAAAAAAGGGTTTTGTAAGGTATTACTTCGTATGTGTATTGTTTTAAATATAATAAAATTTTATGATGTTATTAACATAGATTGAAGTTAAGTGTTAATAATAGAGATTACAATGACAAATAATTAATTTTTATTATTAAAATGAAATTATGCAACTTTTGTTTAGAATAAAAATAAACATATAGTCGAATTTTGTATCAGGAAGAATTATATCTAAACATTTACAAAATATATAAAATAAAACCTTTACAAATTAGTAATTTTGATATTTAAAAAACAGATTTAAAGAATAATATCACTTTTTACCATAATATATTTTTTAAAACAATGGCAGTTATTTGACTGTCAATTTCTCCCATTTTTACTGTATTCAAGATCAGTCAATTCTTTCCATAATAATTTCAAATTATTATTACCGGTATATGAAAACATGTTAGTTTAGCATTATCCATAAACATTCATTTAATTTCTGACTAAAATATAAAAATAAAAAATTGTATATGTAATGTTGGATTTGTTTAAAATTTAAATTCAGTGTTTTCTTATCTTTTTATGAAAACTACTGGCAAAATGCATTGTTATATAAAAATATTTGTCATATTCCAAAAAGGAGACTATCTATTAATATTACTTATTCTCTCAAGATTATGTTATTTAAGGAAAAAGTGAATGATAATTTTTTCTCCAAAGTTATCAAATCTGACTTTATATTTGATATGTAGAAAACAGAGGATCATTAAGTTAAAAGTTAAAAAGAAATCCATAAAACTGAAGAAAGAGTTATTAAAGGTTCATATATTCAGTACATAACTTAAAACACAATTAAAAATTGACTTGGCAATGCTGATAAAATTATTACTTATTTGATCTGACTTAACTGTTATTAATTTGTAGGATATTTATTATTGTAGAAAAAAATTCTGAAATTTAGAATTTCATTCTGCAATGTGCATTGATAATCAGTCATTAATAAATAAAGTTGTTTACAAGACATTTCAGATTTATAAAACACATGCAACTATTTTATTACTTTCGATACTTTGGATTGAATGTGTTAATATAAAATTCACAAGCAACTTTTTAGCTCAAAGCTACATGACTAGAATGTTCGATTGAAAACAGTTGCAACTCTCAGGCAGATGCAAAATGCATTACATTTAAAAAAAAAAAAGGAATGGTTAATTTGAGCAGTGTATTAAAGGAAATACAGTTAAGCTTTAATAAAAAAAAAAAAATAAACATATCAAGCAATATGTTTCCATAATTGGTTTTGATTTTTTAATTCCAGTTTTCACAAATGCTCAGATGGCTACACAGACATTTGTAACGGACTTGCAGGCAATGAATCCGACTGTAGTTCAGGTGCAGGTAGGTACTATGCTTCATCATATTATACTAAGGGTAATGATTGAGGTTGATGTTGATTGTTTACCCAGGTTTGCATGCCAATGTATGATTAATTTGATCTCCTTGATTTGTGTATCTAGCATGTGTTATCATTTTGTCATCCTTTCCTCAGGGTACCTCTAAGTCTTCATCTACCTCTCAGTCCCAGAATGGACAAACTCAGAAGACCACCATCATACAGCCCTCACAGACACACTCTGGCCAACAGTTCATAGTTACAAGTAAGGCCTGTTATTCAAAACTTAGCAATCAGTATTTCATGATTTTAGTCAATGAATTGTGAGGAAAATATTAGAAATTTACCAATATGAAAAAATCCACGTTTTTTTGGAAGTTGAAGGTGTTGATTGTCTCCTAACAAATGCCTATATCCCATTTCAGTTCCAGATCAGCTGGGGGACCAGGCACAGAACGCAGAAACTGTTACTATTCAACAAGGAGGACAAGCGGTTTACCCTACTCATGTACAGTACGTAGATGGCTCTGATCCTGGTATCTACGCAAATGGGCAAATGTACGATATATATAAATAGATGTGGTCAGTCTGCTGTGGACTTCACACTGGTTTGAGTGGCAGTAATGCTTGATTGTTCTGCACAAAACATACTGAATATTGTAATGGCTTGGCAATGTTCTTTACAAGGATATAAAGCGTGTTGTGACTCTTGATCATACAGTTCCTGAATTTTATATTTTGGGTGGGGTGGGGGTGAAAGATGATTGTTGGGATTATCATGAGAAAGGACATTGCTCTGCATGCACCCTTATGGACTTACACTGAGGGTGTATTTCTAAAGTGATGGAAAAGCAAACTTCATTGTATCTGGTGATTTTGTTGTAGTCAGTGGCACACACACACTCCCTCCTAAGATTAATTCATTGTCAAAATTTGTCTGGTGTAACTTTTATCCTATTGCTTTTTTGAAACAGAGTACAGCTCAGACATAATGGCCAATGGTAAACTTTTCAAAATAATGAAGCATTCTGATTTATACATTTATTATATTTCAGTTTATAGAGGATAGATATCCTTTTGACTTTTGTTTTTGTTTATGTTTTCTTGGCTTTATAATGTGTTTATACTTATGTTTTCTTTGTGAATTAATGCAATTTGAAACTAAACATTCTGATCTGCACAAAATATTGAGTTGAAGTACATATAATAAGTATAGTATTATGGACATTTAAAACATATACAAAGAAATGATTTTGTTAACTGTATTGAAGTCAGGAAGAGGAACTTATCGCTCACTTTGCATTATGCTCTTTTTTTTTGTATAGAAAATTTGTGTTTGAACATTTCAGCAAATAATACAAAATTGTCTTGATTCTGTAGGCAAGGTACATACCAGAATGAATACGGACAGACAATGTATACACCAGTGTCAAGCACTTACTATCAGAGCACTGGGCAGCAGGTAATTTTTAAATGTCAAGCAAGATATAAGTTATTCACAGAGTGCAACATTAGAAAACTATTTAATTAGACTCTCTCTACTCTGCACATCCAGAGTAGTTAGTCAATGGTGCTCTTGTGCAGAAAGAGTTAACACCCTTTGATGTACAAGTAAATCTGCAATCCACAGTGTATGACATCAGTTTGTAATTAGGTCTTTCCACCTTTCAGGTGAAAGACCTCTTGTTTTCTTTATGTTTTTTCTTCTTCTTCGTCTTCTTCTTTTTTTCTATTTAGCTCGGAGTGACTTTTTTATTATTAGAGTTATCCAAACAATTTAAACTTTATGTAATTGCTCATTAAAAGTTATGGTACCAATTGACCCTGTGTCAAAGAACTCCCAGAACTTACAGAGTTATTGCCCTTTGAGAAGGAAATGCTTGTTATCACTACTCCTCTGAAACCATAAGAGATAGAGATTTGGAACTTTAACCAATGTCTTCATTACACTTAGAGGGTTCTTCAATCTATTCATACCAAAAAGATCTGAGGCCCCCTTGTAGTAGTTATTGCCCCTGAAAGTATTTAAATTTCCATAAAATCACTTCCAACTTCTTTATTATTTATCATAGAGACTTCGGACCACTTGGGATGGAAGCGTCTACCTTGGCCGAACAAAATGACAAAAAGGTCAAAGGTCAAGGTCATTTAAGAAGCCGTTAATTAATGAGTTTTCATATCTCTTTTGTTAAGGGTGGTAGAGAAAAACTTTTTTATGGATTTAGTAGGACATCTTAAGACAATTTAAAATATAGCCCTTTGGCTCATACTTTTGAATAATTACAGAGTTATAGCCCCTATTGTACGAAATGCTTGTTATCGCTACTCCTCTGAAACCATAAAAGATAAAGACTTGGAACTTTTACCAATGTATTCAGTACACTTGGAGGAGTCTTCAATCTATTCATACCGAAAGGATCTGAGGCCCTCTTCTAGTAGTTATTCCCCCTGAAAGTTTTTAATTTTCTATAAAATCATTTCCAACTTTTTTATTATTTGTCGTACAGACTTCGGACCACTTGGAATAGAAGCCTCTACCTTGGCCAAACAAAATGACATAAAGGTCAAAGGTCAACGTCATTTAGATGTCTTTTAATTAATGAATTTTCATATCATTTGAAATACAGAATTATAGTAAGGGTTTCAATAGCTTGCTGGATTGCGCAATATGGTATTCAATTGTGTCAGCCAGGTATCACATCAAGTCCTGTGGTTACTCAAGTGGAACTTGTTATTCATTTTGTACAAAGACAGCTAGCCTGTTGAACACTCTCTTCTATTGTTAGCTTTACTGTTTATACGATTGTGTAAAGAATATTCAATTGGCTCAGTTTTGTTCATAGTAAGTGGAAAAAAATTCAGAAAAGTAATTAGATAAATCTTTACCGATATATACCACACGGAATTTTTAAAGAAATGGCTTGATAATAATAAAACTAAAAAATCTCTTTTGCATTTGTAAAACCATTTATCAATTGATGGCCTTGTGGTTTTCCCATTTTATAGTACAACATATATCATAGGTATAGTAATGTTTTGTATATCTTATTGAGCAATCTAGCAATTCATTAAAGTATTAGGTGGAAAGACCTCTAATTGTTCTCGAACAATTAGCCTACTAGTTTGATTCAAGTATCCTTAAAATTAATTTAAAATTATCATACCAGGGTGGGTTAATTAAATACACTATTTGGATGTGATTTTTTATTCGGGGAAATATAAATGATATTGATTTAGTAGTTTTGTGTCTGGATACTTTTCTTCAGTGGATAAATGACACAGCATACTCTATTTTGAAAATAAAGGGGATGATATAGATATTACACTAGTCTGTTATAATCAATGTTTTTAGAGTTCAAAATATTTTTAGAAGTATGAAAATGAAAATACATGTATATATATATTCTTGTGTTCATTGTAGTTGGGGACAGTGCAAACAGTTCAAGGACAGATTTTGCAGCACCAAGGGGGTACCTATCTAATTCAAGGAGGCACCATGGATGGGGAAGGTACCCCCCTCACCCACACAACTAGGGCCTCTCCCGCTACAGTAAATATGTTTTATTAATTCAACCTAATTAATGTACAATGATTATGTGTTCCATAAAAAGATACCATTAGAAATCTTATTTTGCACATGTCATAGGGCATTAAAAAATTATAGATAACGAGCTTGCATTCTGGACAAGAATGATTGTATTTTGTTGATGTTGCTTAGGTCCAGTGGTTGATAGACAATTATGAGACAGCTGAAGGTGTGAGTCTTCCCAGGAGCACCCTGTACAATCACTATCTAAGACACTGCCAGGAACAGAACCTGGACCCAATGAATCCTGCTTCCTTTGGAAAACTTATTAGATCTGTGTTCTTGGGACTCCGAACTAGACGCTTGGGTACCAGGTAAGTTCTTTACTTTTGCATCCGAGGGGGGTCTCATGAATCGTATATTTTTGTGTCCAAATTTTTTAAAGCAATTTTGTCAGTTTTAATTAAGAAATAAAGTACAGGTTATCATGGATGTTGCAGGATAATCTGTTGGGACTTATTGTTTAAAAATATTAAGGTGGAGGCGTTAGCTGAAGATTTTTATATTAATCATCATTTTGAGACAGAAGTTATCATGCAGCATGTAAGATAGAAGAACTTTATTTCTACTTCACTAACAGCTCAGAAATTCCACTGATTGTTTCTCCTATAGAGAGACAACATGATTTTGTGTTGGCTGTTCAGTAGAACCTCGAAGTTTTGAGAATTATAGTTCACAGGCATCAAATGCACACTATTGCATTTTGTTGCAGATGAAAGTTTTTGTTGAATGTAAAAGGCACTTGAATTATATTTAAAACAAATTTTGGTATCATATTCTTTTTAACTTTAAAAGTAATAAAAATCAATGATCGAGAATATGCATATTATGTGCATTAGGGAGGTTCTCCAAACAGCTGAATAAAGCTTTTAAAAATATGCGTGTGAGGCAATTGACTTTGTTATGACTGAAACAAAGATGTGTTATTGTCATGACTATGATTAGTGCAGGGTTGATGCGCATTTCTAATCTGGTTATTAATTGATGACTTTTTTGTACATTGAAAAATGATGGCTGCTGCATTTCTTTGATTTTGGCAATAACTGTTGTAGAATTCATCATATTGTGAACTAATTTGAGATGTATTATTTTTCAGAGGAAACTCAAAGTACCACTACTATGGAATTAGAATAAAGGCAAATTCTCCTTTAAATCAATTTACAGACAATGAAACAATGGCAATCCGACAACAACCAATGTACCATGGCAAAGGGTAAGTTATACTCATCCACTGCTGTACAGAAAATTGCTGAAGAAAATTTAAATGCTGACCAAATATTCAATCACCTGAACTCTTGTTGTATTACCCCTCACCAAACCTTTTGCGAAGGGGATATATTGTTGCTCACTGTCTATATAAATGTGTTTGTGTACAAAAGCTTGTGAGGAAAATTGAAAAAACCATTAGCACTTACAATCAACAATCTTTGCAAACTTCTTAGTCATTAATATACATGCAAGTCAAACATTAAGAAATTCAAAGTTATCAGCGAACTATTTCTTGAGATATCCAAAATCAGTTAGAGTATACAACTCTTCATTTTATGTACAAGTTAAAATAAAATACATTGAAAAACCGGTTACTTAGAATGGTCTGCATGATTCATGACACTTTTAAAAAAATATTTCCATTTGTGAGGAAATGCTTTGTTTGGCAGTGTTCTTATTCTAAAATTTGTCTTTATTTTTCAGGAAAGGAGAGACAGACTCTGACAGTAATCATGGCTCTCATGGCCCCCACGATCCTGCCAAGGCTCAGCAAGAACAACATCAGCAGTTCCTAGGGGATGCCTCTGCTGCTCTCCCTAACTTTGGTGATATTGACACATCTGTGCCTTTCCCTGAAGGAATTACGATAGACCATATCAAATCATTTGAGAAAATGTATCGAGAACATGCAGAAGCTATTGTTGATGTGGTCGTCAATCTACAGTTTTCTCTTATTGAGGCGCTTTGGCAGGGCTTTTGGAGAAATCAGCCACCTGATCAGTTGACGTATGTCAGAGTTGAAGCTCTTTCAATTTATTATGTGAATATATGTTTGTTTATCAGAGCAGTTAACAGTACACATATTAATGTTAAGATTATTTTACACTTAGAAAATTACTTGTTTGCAGGGCTGATAATGATTATGAGAAGCGGTTACCAAAAGAGAAATTGTATATGGTCAGCTCCTATGAGCCTCTACAGCAATGGGTCAGAAAAGCAGATTACACATTTTATCAAGCACTAGTAGAAGTTCTGATTCCAGATGTTTTACGACCTATACCTAGTAAGTTGTTAAAATGTCTTCTATGAAGAAGAAATACATGTTACAAGAGATAAATAATTTTAATTTTATATCATAATAATATATGTATTTGTTTCTGCAAAGGTTCACTTACACAAGCCATAAGAAATTTTGCCAAAAGTTTAGAAAATTGGTTGAAAGGTGCCATGACAGGAGTCCCAGAAGAAATGGTGAAAACAAAGGTAAGATGTACATTATTATTACATATTAGAATAAAAAGAGTCAGTGAATAGTTTTATACTGTGTAAGTGAGGTGTAAAACTGAGTTGTCTCCCTCTAATAATTTGCTTTTTCTCCACCAATAGGTGAGTGCAGTCAGTGCCTTTGCCCAGACCCTGCGCCGGTACACCTCACTCAATCACTTAGCTCAGGCAGCAAGGGCAGTTCTTCAGAACACCTCGCAGATCAACCAGATGTTGACTGATCTCAACAGAGTGGACTTCGCCAATGTTCAAGTAAGTAAATGGTTCAAATAAAAAAGTGAAGGAAAAATATGGAAACGATTCTCTAACCTATTTCTATGTTAAAAAAGAAATAATTTTAAATGTTGTGTACATGCATGTAACAGTAACTATTAAATTTTTGTAAGAGAAAAAAATGTATGTGGTATTTTAATACATAGGAGTAACTTTTAGATAATGATAATGGAAGTTTTTTTGTGATTATACTGAAGACATTAAAGAAGCATAAAACTGTTAATTAAATAAAAAAATTTAAAAAGAATAATGATAAAAGGGATATATTTAAATTGAAATTGTTGCATCTTGTGACCAACAGGAGCAGGCGTCTTGGGTATGTCAGTGTGATGATGCTGTGGTACAGCAGTTACAGGACGACTTCAAGAAGACTCTAGAGCTTCAGAACTCACTGGAGCAGTGGGCCGTATGGTTGGAGGGGGTGGTCAATCAGGTCCTCAAACCCCACGAAGGGAGCGACAACTTCCCCAAAGCAGCCAGGCAGTTCCTACTGAAATGGTCATTTTACAGGTAAACATCAATCTGTAGAGAAACATATTTATTAGCTATGAATTACTTCAAGCTGCTTGGTCCGATTTTTTTGTTATTACAGTATCAAATTTTTTTTCCATACAATCCATTTATCTTAGAAAGTTATGGACTTTCTCCTATTTACACCAGCAGAATCAATGTCCTTTCAAAGTTAAAAATATTCAAAGTAAATAAAAATAATTTCTTTTAGGGCAAACGAAATAACAATCCAAAGGCATCACGGGAATGTTTAGAAAAGGAAACCGCTTGGTTTCATCCCTTGAATGATTGGGGATATTCAACCCGCATGCTATGCATCGATTGTAAAGAAAGGATACTTCAGAAATGTTAGCGAACAAAACGTACACATGTTTATTTGTAATTTGTCTGATCATTTTGACCTTTATCTAAAGCGATGTCAAAGTCGTAATACAACCGTACCCGTCTCGTCGCCAGGGGTGAAATTTAAAATGATGGGAAATAATGCGGTACCTTTTTATATCGTTTGTTTTGTTAGCAAATTTTGCACGTATTTTTCTTCATTGAAATTTGGCATAATTGACTGGAAAAACTACTGCAATGTCTATTATTATACATATACTAAGCATAGCCATCGTTTAAAAGCGTGCATAAAATTTGATATAAAATCAGACCAAGCAGCTTTCAAAAATATTCGTGTTGAAGTCATTCTACTACATGTAGCTTGGTGCTCTGTGAACAAAAAAATTACATAGTGTTATTTGATTTTACAGTTCAATGGTGATCCGAGATTTGACTTTACGAAGTGCAGCTAGTTTTGGTTCGTTTCACCTGATCCGTCTCCTGTATGACGAGTACATGTTCTACCTGGTGGAGCATAAAGTGGCTGCTGCTACAGGGGAGACTCCGATAGCCGTAATGGGGGAGGTTAGACAAGTATGTAGAGAGTCAAAACACGGTCCGCACAGTGTGTTGTCTCTTGTAGTCATAACCAATGATGTAGTAGGGTCAAACCTGTCTAAGACTGAAACAGGGCGTCTAATGAAAAATACAGAGAAACCCTTGACTGAAAATGATTGGAATGATTAGATCACGAATCGAGATTAACACAGATTTTGGGTTAGACAGGTTTTACTATAGTAGAGCTGAATTCAACTTTGGAATGTTTTGAAATGCAAAATACTACAGATAGAAAGTAAAGTTTTTGCACAAAGCAGACTCTCAAGAAAGAAACTGTAATTATGTTTTTGGAGATAACAGTATTTACTTTTGAATGAAAGTGGGAAAAGAGCATATACATTTTCTATAAGTGTTAGATATGAATACTAGTAATAGGATTAAAATTATTTTTATATTCCATCAAATCCTTTAAATTTACATTTGATTTTGATCAATATTGGAGTGGTAATGATAGTTGTTGCAGATTTTCAGCATTTACTCTATGTACATGTTGGTTTTTCTACTTCAATTTTACTTTTTAAGTTTTGTATATCACAATTTTGTTTAACTTGATTTTCTTTTCTTGCAGTTTATTGACATAAGCAGTGCCGTGCTGATGAGTAACTTGGAGGCTGAAACAAAGCCGGTAATGATCAGTAAGGGGGCCACGGGTGGCGCCCCAACCTCTGCTCAAACATTGCTGAACAAAAGTGATCCCAACACCACCACACTGATGGTACTATCCAGTACTGGGAACACCAATGTGAATGGGAACGTTATCGTGACCGCGGCTCCTGGTTCAAACCCCGCCACTGTCACAGTCAGGGCAGCTAATGCAGGGACAGCTCTCCCAGGAACCAAAACCATTGTGGTGATGCCAGTGTCTAATGCTGTAGGCTCAGGGGATGCACAAAATGCCAAGAGATTAAAAGTGGAATAATGTGGTAGCACATTGGCCAGACAAATGAAAGCATGTATGAACAAAACTTTGCTATGTTATATGATGAATATTTACCCAGTAATTCCATCCTATTTTGTAATTTGTACAAATATTTTGATGTACATGTATGAAGAGTTAACTTAAGATGTCAAATTTGTATTGTGAAGATAATAAGGGGTGTTATTGGTTTATGCAAAAAAATACATCGTTTTTGTGCCTGGAATGTGACATAGCTGGTAATGCTGGTTAGAGTTTGATAAATAACACTTTCAATGGGATAATTGTGTTGTTTATGCAAAAATAAAAGTGGTGAAGGAACATGGAAGGACAAGGATAAATAAATCCAGAAAATGGCAGTGACACACTTGTGATAAAATGTTTAGGATGTTTTTATGGAGAACTTGTATGTATTTTATTACTTTTTTCATGACAGTTACATTGACTTGTGCTGCAATTGCATGACAACATAAAGTATGTTTATTTCCATGAGTTCATTGTTTGAAATTTGGTTCAAATTCATTGTTTGTAATTGCTTGCTGTTTCAACTTTATTAAGAATAGTTGGTCTTTTTTCACACTTTTTGCATGTTTGCTCATTTTGAAATGTTGAAATTCAGTATTACTTCCCCTTCCTTAATCGTTTGTTTTCTAATATGATAGTTTTTTAAAAGCAATCACATTTTCTAGAAAGCAGAGAAGTACAATATCGAAATGCATACAGGTCTTTTTTTTTTTTTGTTGGCTGAATACATGTATTTAGTTTTAGAAACTAGTCATATTTATTCTTTTAAGAGTAGGGTTATCAAATTGCTTGATTTGTCTTTGCCATGTCTATTATTATTTGCGTAATTAAGATAATTTGTAATTCTTAGTTATCAATCTAGGCAATTTAAGTTTAGCTGCTTCAATAGATATATAGAGTAGGATTGCAGAAATGACATAATTTTCTATTCCCCTGTCAGTGTTTGATTGACAATCTGTGCCTTAGACCAAATAACGCAGGACAATGTTTATACAGAGTTGTAAGGAATCTGTTATAGCTAAAGATTTACATTAGAATTGTTTACAAGGCAGGTAGATTTTTTGTCTGGTAGTGCTTATTTAATAATTTGCAGTTATTTAATTTATTTATTGTACAAACTGGAAAGGCTTTTGTGTTCAATGAGACTGCTTCTCTAGTACTGCTGTTGCATTTTTCCGAATGTGACACATTCAGATTAAAAAAAAGTTATTTTTGTGATTGGAAACCTTGATTACAAAGTTAAGAAAATGAATAAAGCAATGTGTTAAATTATATTGTATATGTGTGGATTTTTTGATACTCTGCATATTAGCATTCAGTTTGAAAATAACCATCAAAATTCATATGAATCATGTGTTTTAGACATGTTATTATTAGCAGGAATACATTGGTGACAGTTGTGTGCAAATAGGATTTCAAATTAAGGAATCATTCTTTTAGTAAATTATGAACTGATCAAATATTGTAGGAGTGATCAAATCCTTAAATGCCTGAAGGGCTTTTTAATAGATTTGATTACCCCCGATAATATTTGATCACCTCATAATATTCAAAGAATTCATTATTACTTACAATAATTCCTTATTACTTAAATTAATATATATTTCTACACATTACAAAATCAATTTGTAGTGATATAGACAAAGACACTGGAAAGTGTAATTATGCTTGTAGATTACTAAATTAAACGCTTAGAATAAATATCCGCGTAAAAGTGCAAAAAGGACAACTCCGGGTTTTAAGATTTTATTTTTTAGATAGATGTAACTTAAATAAAACTATGATAGAAATTTTGCGTTGGTGATTTGATGCAAATGGGTTGAATCGCGGAATTAAAGGGACTTGGACACGATTTGACTTCAAATTTTCAAATTTTGTTTTCCCACTTTCAATATTTATACTGATAAATATAGAAGTTTACAATGCTATGTCAAAATTTGAAAGTCAAATATCAAGTTATAAGCAAGATACAGAGTTTATAATTATTATACCCCCTGCAAACGAAGTTTGGGGGGGTATATAGGAATCACCTTGTCCGTCCGTCCGTCTGTCTGTGCAATCGTGTCCGGTCCATATCTTTCTTATGGAGAAACATTGGAAGTTCTTACTTCACACAAAGATTGCTTATGACCTAAGGGTGTGTCATTACCTTGACCCAAGGTCATTAGGGCAAGGTCAAGGTCACTGGCAGAAAAAGTGCAAAATTCTTGTCTGGTCCATATCTTTCTTATGGTGAAACATTGGAAGTTCTCAGTTCACACAAAGATTGCTTATGACCTAAGAGTGTGTCATGACTTTGATCCAAGGTCATATGGGCAAGGTCAAGGTTATGGGGAAAAATAGTGCAAAGTTCGTGTCCAGTCATTATCTTTCTTATGGAGAAGCATTGAATGTTCTTACTTCGCACAAATATTGCTTATGACCAACAGTTTTAAAAAAAATAGAGCAGTTGTTATTTTAAGAAAATAGATGGTAAAATAGATTCATCCAATATTTTCTAGAATTGGAAAAATACACGCATTATGATTTTTATCTTAGCGGGGGGTATCAATTGTGAGCTTGCTCACAGTACCTCTAGTTTGTTTTGTAAACAAAGCTCAAAAATGTCATTTTTAGCTCATCTGAGCTGAAAGCTCAAGTGAGCTATTCTGATCACATTTTGTCTGTCGTCCGTCTGTCCGTAAACTTTTCACATTTTCAACATCTTCTCAAGAACTACTGGGCCAATTTCAACCAAACTTGGCACAAATCATCCTTAGGCAAAGGGGATTCAAAGTTGTGAAAATTAAGGGCCACACTCGTTTTCAAGGGGAGATAATTAGAAATTAATGAAAAAATTCGAGAAATTTTCAAAAATCTTCTTCTCAAGAACCAGAAAGCCAGGAAAGCTGAAACTTGTGTGGAAGCATCCTCAGGTAGTGTAGATTCAAAGTTGTGAAATTCATGACCCCCGGGGGTAGGGTGGGGCCACAATGGGGGGTCGAAGTTTTACATAGGAATATATTGAGTAAATCTTTAAACATCTTCTTCTCAGAAACTAATCAGCCAGGAAAGCTGAAACTTGTGTGGAAGCATCCTCAGGTAGTGTAGATTCCAAGTTGTGATAATCATGACCCCCAGGGGTAGGGTGGGGCCACAATGGGGGGTCGAAGTTTTACATAGGAATATATAGAGTAAATCTTTAAAAAATCTTCTTCTCAGAAACTAATCAGCCAGGAAAGCTGAAACTTGTGTGGAAGTATCCTCAGGTAGTGTAGATTCAAAGTTGTGAAAATCATGACCCCCGGGGGTAGGGTGGGGCCACAATGGGGTGGTCGAAGTTTTACATAGGAATATATATAGTAAATATTTAAACATCTTCTTCTCAGAAACTAATCAGCCAGGAAAGCTGAAACTTGTGTTGAAGTATCCTCAGGTAGTGTAGATTCCAAGTTGTGATAATCATGACCCCCAGGGGTAGGGTGGGGCCACAATGGGGGGTCGAAGTTTTACATAGGAATATATAGAGTAAATCTTTAAAAAATCTTCTTCTCAGAAACTAATCAGCCAGGAAAGCTGAAACTTGTGTGGAAGTATCCTCAGGTAGTGTAGATTCAAAGTTGTGAAAATCATGACCCCCGACGGGTAGGGTAGGGCCACAATGGGGTGGTCGAAGTTTTACATAGGAATATATAGATTAAATCTTTGAAAATCTTCTCAGAAACTAATCAGCCAGGAAAGCTGAAACTTGTGTGGAAGCATCCTCAGGCAGTGTAGATTCAAAGTTGTGAAATTCATGATCCTGGGGGTAGGGTGGGGCACAATGGGGGGGGGTCGAAGTTTTACATAGGAATATATAGAGTAAATATTTAAAAATCTTCTTCTCAGAAACTAATCAGCCAGGAAAGCTGAAACTTGTGTTGAAGTATCCTCAGGTAGTGTAGATTCAAAGTTGTGAAAACACGATCCCTGGGGGTAGGGTGAGGCCACATTGAGGGGGGGGGGGTGTTAAAGTTTTACAAAGGAATGTATAGAGTAAATCTTTTAAAATCTTCCTCTAAGAAACTAATCAGCCAGATGATTCTTTAAAATTGTTAAGACTTTGGCTCCAGGACAATTCTTCGGCCTCACAAGAAGGTTCAGAGTTTGATGTAGCTTAATATCCCATATATAAACAATTGTAAAGGATCTTTTTGAGGACTGCAATACTCAACATGTGATATGACTATAAAATCATCCTGTTAGAAAAGGGACTAATGATTAATCATAAGAATATCCAGGGGGGGGGATGGATTTTATTTTTACAGGATCTACATGTATTATTGTACATTGTCCAGATTGTTTGTATTATGACTTCATTAAGCTGATTTTATCATACCCATTGTTCCTCAGGTGAGCGATGTGGCCCATGGGCCTCTTGTTTACAAATGTGTTGTATTGGTGTAAGTTTCAATCAAATGTATCTTTCTTTTGTTGAAAATAGTATTTATGAAGATATTGAATTAGTTTAAATTGTTTTTTGCATGTGATTTTGTCTACGAAATGGTAATTCTCTACATTACATTTTTGTAAACAACTATAAGACTCTAGCTTTGTTTACATAACAACCAATTCTTACCTCTGTATCTCGCTGGTAACTTGACTTCAACATTCAATATTTTGGTCAATCATTTAAAATGCACCAATAAACAATTTTATACATGAAAAATAAAAATAAAATTTTTGATCTCAAATCGTGTCCAAGTCCCTTTAAGTACTCGTGTAAAATAAGGAATCTACAGTATATGTGTCCTAGGTGCTTGTTACAAAAGCTTAAGTTTTTTTACCAGTTTAATTTTGATATTTGTCTGGTACAGAGAGACTCGAACAGTTAACAATCTGGAAAGAGGTTTAGCGCCTTTTCCCATTTCGTCTACATCCGTGTCTCAACGGTTCTCCCAAGTACCCGTTACTATTTTAAACAGAAAAAATTAATTAAGGTACCTGTCGCAACACAATTTTAAACATCGGAATTGAATTTATAATGGTGTCTGTAACCATTGATTTGCCATGAATTTAGGAAACCTGCACCGAGATTGAACTTATAGAACTCCGTGTATAAATGAAGTTGATATTCTGAACCATGATAACTTCCAGCAAATGGCAACGAATATAAATGATTTGAACATATTTTATTGTGTAAATTGCACAAAAGGATTGGAAACAAGTTCTTACGACTCTCCTAATGATAATGTATACAATATATACATTTTGTCTAAGTAATATTACGTGTTATTGTTATTGACTTAATAATAATTAAATTCATAGACATGCATTTACAAAGTAATTGCGAATATATAATAGATAACGTTAATATAAACGAATATGAATAAAAATACATTCTATCATTTTATTTGATACGCATTTTGTTTACAATAAACAATGAAAGGATAATGTGATCGTTTTTACATATGGTATTGAATTCATATCGTATAAACTTCATTCACCTATAAAAATACAATTTTCAGAATATAAATGCTGTTTTGCATGTTACACTTAGTTGCCAAAAGAATGTATTTCAATGTATTTCAAAATGTGCAAATTGAATCAATTTAATCAATATAAATTTCCTCAAAATTCGACAGAAAATAACACCGGAAAACCTGTTAAAAATCGATCTTGTTTTTAATAAAACATATAAGGAAAAAAATTTACATACTTTACAGATTGAATAAACCTGGAACGAGTTAACTTGACTTACTCCGCGGGGCGGGAAGCTGCGAACGCCAAAAGCACGCCAAGGTGTCAAGTGATCGATAAACAATAACAAAACATGGTCCTGTTTGATCGATATTGGGTTATTGTACGGAGATTCACACAGAGGCACGGGATGATGCATGCGGAAACAACAACCAGCTCGATATGTGGAATGTCGTGGCGGATACATAGGTGACCGCAGTGTTTACCCCAGACTCATCACACTCGCAGAAGTTTTGGAAATTAGAGGGGTAAAGGTTTTTTTTTCCCCAAAGTCTCTGTATATTTTGTGGAATTATGATAATTTCACTCTTTGATTAAACTCTCTTTTCCTCTTTGTAAAAATAGAAGTATTTTTTTTTTAATTAATGAATATATTTAAATTAAAATTTTTATCCATTTATTTTACAGATTAAGATGTACAGATTTTCCCTAACCATGAGAGCATATACTTAGGAGTTTTCTTTTCCCTCTGTTTTGTCTCAATGCATTATGACAATAATCACCATGCCGCTTAGAATGTCACATAAATGGCCTAAATCTTGTGGATTTGATGTTTTCGGTGAAGGACCTGCATATGTGCTGAGTGTAGCAAAAGGAAGCATCGCATTTCATGCTGGTCTCTCGCCAGGAGACGAAATCATTGAACTAGATGGGGAGGATGTTACTAATGCTTCAGCAACAACCCTCAAGTCCCTGGCTAAGCATAGTCGCTCCCAGCCCCCCACTTTGGGGGTTATCACTCGTGTTCAGCAGATAGAGGTAGTGTGTTCGAGAGTATCGGGGTGTGGATTCGATGTACAGGGCAACAAACCTGTGCATGTGAAAAATGTGGAGTTATCGGGACCAGCTCACCAAGCAGGTGTCAAACCAGGTGGGGTAACTTTGAGGGATGTCTTATGAATGTTTTTACCCTGCTATTGAAAAATGCATTTATTTATCCACATAATGATTATGTAGTTAAATGGCAGTTTGATAATATCTACTTGTACATTGGTCATTATCATTGTGTGAATGGGCTTTGATTAAATTAGTCTTCATTGAAAAAGAAAATAATGGTCCTTTGCTAATTTGATTGAATTTTAGTAAATTAGTTTAGAATCATTAACTCTCTTGGTGGATAAAAGTTCATAAATATTTATAATGGATGTCAACTACCCATGAATTTACATTCCAGAAACTTAACATTTGCAATTATATACACCAAACATTTTTTCGTAGGTATAAAAATGTATGCTCAGAAACTACTATCTCACATAAAAACTGAAATCACTCTTGCACAAACCAGTAATATTTCAAATATCCCTGAACATTGACTGCTGCGTCCTCGAAATAAATTCATAATTACACCAAAAATGATATTGCTCATCAAGATTTAATGTGTTTGTGTTAATAACAGGTGATATTCTTTTGGAAATGAATGGATTTCCAATCCGGAAACAAGAAGATGTCAAACCCTTCTTGTCCGGGAGGTTAAGAAGACTCGCTATCAGCATTATCCCCGTTGGAAGACGCAAGGAGTACAAACATGTTCTGAAGAGAAATGTTCCAACTCAAAACCAGCCCGGAGAATGGGGAAGAGTCAAAAGAGCCAAGTCACTACACGACAGGGTAGGACATTCACTTGTTGTTGTAACCTTCAGTATGTTTATAATTTTACACAGATATCTCTTTTTTTTTAAACCATTATTAATATAACAATTTTATGACACAAAATTTAAATAGACAGAGTTTTCGTAATATCTTTCCCCCATTTTTAAAAAATATGTATGAAAATAAGTCTACAAATAAAGCTTGATTTATTTTTGTGGAAATATTAAGTTTGATGAAGACATACATGACAGAGCTACACTAGCATCTCTACCTTAAACCTTGAAAATATTCAAAATTCCTATATATTTTCATGGATTGCAGAGTATGTATTTACTTCTCAATTATGGTACTCTACTATATCAACAGATTTGAGGTTTATAGATCATTTATCGGAAGTGGTGGTACGTGTAATAATTCATTTTTAATTGTGTATTAAATTTTCTGAGCATCTTTGAAATAATATTTAACAAAAGAGACAGATTGTTCAAAGATACATATGGATGATGGGGCAGCTAGTTTATTAAATGGTACAGCGATTGTAGGAAGAGGTACGTAACTTGAATGTACAGCTACTGTAAGAAGTGGCATTCTGTCTACGGTTGATGTTCCTCTCCATGAATAATTGATTATTTTATTTATTTGATTACACACCCAAAGGCTGTCTATTTTTCTTTTATTCCCCCATTAAAAGCAAATAGATCTGTGAAAAGATGGATGACTGTTAAATACCTTGAAAAAAAGAGGAAAAAATCAATTGTAGTAAAGAAAAAATCGATCCCAGCTGTGTAAGAGTGGAGTAGGTATCTTGATGTGTAAACATTGGATGATCTTTTCTGAACAAAAGTTTATGATCTTTTATGTAAACAGAAAAAAGCCCCTTTCAGTGAGATTTGTCCTAGGAATTTTATGCAAAATATGCATATGAATGATGTGTAAAAATAGGGATTAAATTTTTTTAAGAAGCTCACAACCATGCTATTCATGTATAAGGAGTAATACATCGTGATAATACACAGTTATGTCTTGTGTATTATATCAAAAAACTTCAGAATACTTTTTTCGTAATTAATGTTTTGATGAACATAATACAACTATAAAAATATCTTTATGTTAAAACAGCTCTATTAGAACATACAACTAAAGAAAAGTAAAGATCAATCAAGATTTGTTTGAATACTCGCTTTTTTTGCCCTATAAAAAAAAATGCAGAACGCCTTGACACACAAAGAAGAAATAAAGAGTATTCCAGGTACAAATCTTGGCTCCCTGATACCCGATGTAAGGGTATCGAGAGGAAGCTCAGATCAATACCAACAACACTCAGGGGGATAGACTTCATTTATTTTACAAGACGTGAACACCATAAAGAAAAGCTAGCCCTATGCTTGTAATCAATGGCCTGGCTGATCTGGGCCCATGCTAGTCTGTGGGGTGTCTTGATTAATTTACCGTACCAAGGCATCAGGTGAAACTGTACCAGTAATTGTAAACAAGAAACACCTGACAATGAATTCATATTGTTACCTGTAGAAAAGAGCCTAAGTTTTCCCTCCTTTTTAATTTTTTTTTAATTTTTGATTTTTTTTTTCTTAACTACCATGTGCAAGAAATTAGCAATAAGTGAATTTTCACGGAGGAGAGATATACGAGAAATGTGTTTATGATTAACAGATAGAAAAATATTAGAAATTTAAGTGACAATCGTGATTAAATCAATCAAAAGCAACATACTGGTACTCCAGATATATTAATGTCTGCTTTACATGATATTTTGATTTTAAACAATTTATTCAAAGATTCTGAATGCTCTCTTCAAATTGTTTTTTTCTGTTTCAATTCATTTAAAATTGTGTGCATGCAGAGTGGGTGTTAAAAATGGTTGCTCCTAAAAACTGAGTCCATATATTAAAGGGCTTTGAGTATAGAGAAGAAAAAACAAATTTTTTTTCTTGTATTTTGCAACAAAACAAAAGAACAAGGCAAGATTAAATTTGTATCAAAGATATCTATGCTGGTGATTATAACAGTAAAGAATTATAAGCTGCAGACAGGAATGCAATACATGATCCACACTGAAGGTTGAAGCTAAGCTTGTTCTAATTAAAGGGAGCCTTGTAGATTTTACCACTGTTGATTTTGTTAAGTTCATCAGTTGCCTTGTGTCATTAACTCCCTAATAATATTCCAGCCAGAAAAATTAATCAAATTAATAGGATTTCCCAAGTTTATGTGCGTTTTTGTACCAAGCAAAGCGAAATTACTTCAAAATCGGCCATTGGCTTGTGTATCATTTGCTTCAACAATAAGTTTTTTGGGTCCCATGGCTCATAATCATGGGGAAATGCCTCTACAGAATAGCTTTAAAACACAGAATTGGATTCATCCCGTAGTATCGGGAATGGAACGGCTATGTTATTATCTGAAACATCTCATTTTTTGTGAAGCTTCATCAGGAGACAGGGCCATAAGTGCCATATTGACAATAGACCATTGAAATATCAGCCTGATCAATGTATTGATGAGATAAAAGGGGATTTGAAATGTTTTGGTTGTCATGGAGATAAATAAGTTAATATAAAAAGTTTACCTTTAAGTTTGTAAGGAATAAGAGCTCCTGTGCATATAATTTGTTCGAAGAAGAGGAAGGGGAAAAATGCAGTTAGGATATCATTATGAGATTACATGCTGATGATTCGGATCATACGAGTGCTTTTATGTGATTATAATAGAGGGGGGTGCCATGGCTCTCGTTCCTTTCATTAAAAAACAGATCTATCTCCCGATCTTCACATCCAATATTGCAATGTTGACTGTGAACTTTACGCAGATGAACGAGATTCTGGGAAACGACTACGAGAAGAAGATGGCGGTGGTCAGTGTTCTGAAGCAGTACGCTGAGGATCGGGACGTAGACATGCTGGCCCGGGCTCTGGCCGCCATCCTCAAGACCCCCAAACAAACCAGGATCATCCAGCAGATCAGGTACAGTGCCAGATATTGTAGGAGTTACTCTGTGTGTTTTGTGTATATGTGTGTGATCTCGCTTATAGTTGATTTATTGAAATTTTCACAATATACATGTATAAGAAAAATATATATTGATTAATACTTTCTTTATAGATTTAAACACAAATACATTGTACCAAAAATTTTCACAGTAATCGAGAAGTATATTCATTAGATATAAAAATAATCATAACATTGCACCCGATGTTTACTCATTATTATTATTGAATCAATATAAATAGTATTGAAATTGTAATATTTATTAAATACAAAAAATCAATTACATAACATAACAGTATTGGAAAAGTATTGTTATATATTAATAAAATATGAAGATTCAAATGGATGTACATGGTTCCCAACTTTTTCAAAATATACGTTAGAAAGGGCAAATGTACTTTAAAATATAATTGATTTACCGGTACTTAAAGTCAATTTATTGGATGAATTGTTAAAAGGAAATTGTTATTTGAATCTTTTGATGACATTGATTCTTTTATGTCCCTTTTGATCAACTCCTAGCTGGTTTATGTACCAATAAAGATTTCATAATGATTGATATAAATTTAAAACATTTGATATTGATAACGATATATGTCTCTGATGTCATAATGAATTTTTAAAAATTATGCTACATAATATCCAAAACTTTCAAACCTGAAAAACTGATATTTAAAAAAGGCAAAAAAACCAGACTGAAAACAATGCTATAGATGTAAAACTCGAACCATGGCAGTCGACAAAAAATAATGCAGGCAATTCAGCCTCTCTTATTTATCGTAATCATTATCATAGTCATTAATGATAGCGGGGAGAATCTTTGATCTAGCCTCTCCAAAGATATTGTGAAATTTAGACCTCTTTGTTGTGCACTGCTGCACAAATTATGTTTTTGTTTTGCAGGCAGTTTATTCCACCTAAACAGCGGGCCCGATTTGATGAGTTTCATAAATATCAAAGAGCAAATATGATCAATTTTGAGGAAGAGGCGTCTAAATTTGATCATGCTCACACTGAGAGAAGGTAATGGTATTTTTCTTGTACAGACCTTTACTTGTATCTGTGCTCTCTCTGTCCTGGGCAATGTTTCTCAAAGAGAAATATAAGAGAAACCATGTAATGGTTTTGGAAGGATAATATTATTTTAAAATATTCAGAGGAGACAAAGTGGCATTTTGACTTGTTTGGTAAAAAAATCTACTTGTATAGTTACGTATTGTGACACATCTTCCACAGAATATTCAGACAGGTGTTGATTTAAACAGAAAGCTTGTCACTTCTACCTCATTTTTTACTTACATTTGGACAGGATATTACATCTGAAACTTTTTTTACTTCAATAACTTGAATTTATGCTTGCACCATTTTATTTAGAGAAACTTTTTTAATGGCACAAAGGATTTTCTTTTTACAGGGTTTTTCAGATATTTCGAGAAAATGGTAGTTTTGGTTTTGTCATCAAGGGGAACAACCCAGTTTGTGTGGAGTCTGTTGATCCACTGGGACCTGCGGATAAAGCAGGGCTACAGGCAGGGGACGTCATCCTGAAGCTCAATAGTATTGATGTCAGGTAAATAATACACTGAGACTCTAATGCCCAATATTTTCAACAGATGATAAAACATGCTTTATCAATCCTTTTATGAATGTGTTAATAGTTACAGAAAGTCAATTTTTAATATTATGTGTAAATATTAAGTATGCAAATTTAGTGAGATCAGTTGGTTAAAGAGATTGATGGAGGCATGTACATTTATTAATTGATTCATTGATTTGTAACATTTTGCAGACGATGCACACATGCTCACCTAGTGCAGCTTTTACAGGACAGTGGGTCCTCACCAGAGATTGAGGTCCTGAGGACCCATAGAGATGGTAGGGACATAGAAATGAGGCTCAATTTATTTTAAAATTACAATTGTTTACTTTAATCACTTGTAATGCAAGTAATATATGAAAATTAAATTGCAAGTACAAGTATTTATCTTTTTAATTAATTTGTACCTATGTTGTTTCTCTTTGTTAGGTGGGTTGAGCACTTTCAGCATGTCTACAATGTCCCTGTCCTCCATATCAAGCCACGCCTCCTCAGAGTGGATGAAAGCAGACGGCAAAGACATGATTGACAGTAATGGAAAGTCCTTCAAAAGCCATGTTGGTTATATTCATAGCTATGTATCTCTTTCCTATGTATCTCTTTCAAAATTCATGCTTGTTTTTCATCTGTTTTTGCTGAAACTGTTTTGCTATGAATTACTTTGTAGGCTGAATATTTGCTGACATCCAAAGAAAGATCTCACATGAGGAAAGCCATGATACATTATGACACATCCAGGTATATAGAAAAACACATTTTCTGCAAGTATTTCATCATAATTTTGTTGATTTTCTTTCTCACATTTAAATCTGAATATATTAAAGAGCGGGGTGAAAATAATTTTCTAAATTGATAACTTTTTATGGGTAAATGTCATGCAGCAGTAGTTATTGAAGATGTGTGCGGAAATAGACCAGTGAGATGGGGGGGGGGGGGGGGAGTAAAAAAAAAAAGTCTTCATTCAGGAGAATACTGCAGAGAAACTACCGGTAAGTTGCTTTTAAAATGAACTGTTTAATTAGGATATTTTGTGTATTGTTATTTTAGAAACATTGTTGATTTCTACAATAAAGTGTCCCAGATACTGGACACCCAGTCCAAGAAAACCCTGTGGAAGTTCATCCTCCTTAAGCTGACTCCTCCGCATCAGGAGTACTGCCTCAACAAGATCAACCTGTCAGAGGAGGTCTTACTAGGTAACCACTTAATGTCTTCTACTTTGACAATTTTTTGACATTCGCTTGTTATTATTTCAGCTACATTGTCCATTGGCCTGGAATATCACTTGCCCTGCTCTGTCTGTCAAGTCAAGAAAAAATTGGTATAGTTTGATGCCAAAGACTTGATCGAAAAGGCAGAGCATTGTTTTCATTGGTACATTGTAATGCTTGGGTTATTCAATTTTATTTTCCCTTATTTACTTCTTAATAGTTTGGGATTAATAGCTACCTTTTTTTAAGTTGTCTTATTATTCTTTTGATAAAATAAATGAAATATATATTCCTTTTCAGAGGTAGCAGCCCTTCCAAGTCACATTGGAAGAACAGATGGAAGGAGTGAGTGGTTTTACTTTGCTCTACTGACTTCATTTGTTATTCAAAAATATTTAAGGGTTTTAATGGTGGAAACACTTCTGCAAAAGTACTTCTTGAAACTACAGAAAATAACTTTTACTTTAAAATTCTGAAACTTGTCACAGAAAAAAATCAGAAATTCCAGTTTAAAACAGACATACTTTTCCCCTCAGAAATTTCAAGACCCCATACACCTCGACAAAAGCCACAGCTGACCTCGTTTCAGCAACATTGTGAATATTTGTTAACCTCCAGAGAGCGGACTCACCTGAAAAGGTCGCTAAGAGCCTACGCCCACAACAGGTAGGGGGCACCCACTGATCTAGGGCTGTTAACACAGAAATGCTATTGTATATATGAACAAAATGATGCACAGTAATGGTTATGCGTAAGCGAAGATCCAGTGTTTTACTGTATTAATTTGGGAAAGATTTTTCAATTTATGCATCACATTTGCAGTGCATATGAATTAGAGTGATTATAAAGTGTAATAAACTAATAGTCTAATTGTTAAAATCAATTTTACTGATTTTATTGCATCTAAGGTTTCCATGAAATTTTTTGCAATCTGTTTTATTTGTGTAATGAGGATTACCAATGTGCAGATTAATTCTTTTCCAAATCTTTCCCATAAATTGAGAGATGGGATCAATATGTCCAAACAATTTGATTTAGATTATGCAATACTAAAAATTGTTATAAAGGATTTGGCAAAGTTGGATTATAATGTTGAAAGGGTTATTCTTAACTAGGGAAAAGCCTGGAGGCCCATCTAATTTTAGAAGAAGCCTTGGAACCTGGGAATAAATATTTCTCTTTTAATGATATTTTTAGAAAAAAATTCTGATATGTGAATTCTCATTTAGGACTCTAAGAATTATGGAAATAATTATCACCAAACACTAGATTTTTATAATTGTGTGATACATATACAAGAAGTTTCCTTGCATCAATGATAATTTTTTTTTTTTATCGGTCAATTCATGAGGAAGAAAATTTGCCATAATTTTATATGGAAAAATTTTCAGTAACAAAGACAAAAAGCCACTCTTTTTACTTGAAATTCATTTTCTAAGGAAAAACAAAAATCAGAAACAGGAATTGGAGAACAAAACCTAATAAATAAAATAGAGAGGGAAAAAAAGGCACTTTTTTTGATTTTTCCATAATTTATTGTTTCATGTAGGAATGTAGAGAGCTTGATTCAGTCGCTGGAGATCATTCTGGACACGCCCTCCAAACACACCCTGTGGATGTTCATCATTCCCCTCCTGATCACGGAGCATCAGGACTACACTAGGGAAAGACTCAACCTACAGGCTAGCAGCAAAAGTAAACTCCTGTCTGATGTTATACAGGCTAGCAGCAAAAGTAAACTCCTGTCTGATCTATGTCATGAGTGAATGCAAGCAAATATGTCATGAATGATCTACAATATTTATTAAAAAATATTTTTCAAGAAATTGGCAAAATTAATGATATTATTTAAATACTTTACTGCTATTTTGTTATTGCACGTGTTGATCCTGCATAGGCTTACTGGTTTAGAGCAGAAATTCACTGATAGTCAATCTCCGTTCTATAATGAAATTCTTTTGCAAGACTTTTTCATCTCCTGCTATCATTTATGTTTTAGGAATTGGAAAATTCCTTACAAGTGCTTCTTGTTATTGATTTCCTGAACAGACCTGGAGATTTTTATGTTAACTTTATTTGTGAAATTAAGTTAGAAATATTGTTTTTGTAGATTCCATCAAAACGGGCACTCCTGGTAGTCATTTTGGATCAACAAGGAGCAAAGTTCATGGAAATCCAAATGATGAATTCAAATATGGTATGAATGGTTTTTTCCTGTGTATTTTTTTTATTGAATATATAATTGTGATAAATGTCTTGAAGCTTTTAGCTGATTCTGCTCTTATTAGTAGGAGCAGCAGCAAGCTCCCTAAAGAGAAATCAAGGACGATCTAATTGGGTAAGAGTTTGCTTGCTCTGAAAGTGTATCATACATGTACTATATATTAAGATAAATTTTATTCATGCAATTTTGTTGACTTGCATAAAAAAGGGTTTTCCCTGAATTTTAAAACACTTAAAGTTATTATACTTAAGCTTTGGATATGTTCAGTTTCAATCAATCAAACCAAATTTAAATTCATCAATCATTAAAATCAAATATTTTGACATTGTATGTTTCACGCAGCTTGTTTAAAATCTTTTGAATGTTTTTTGCATTGGTCAGTCTTCATACTCCTCTGATGAAGATGTTAGGGATCGGAGCATCAGGTCAGGGGTCAGAAAGGCCAGAGGTCGCTTATGGAAGAAAATGCATCCTGGGTACACCTACTCATCAGACGACATAGATCTCATCGGGAAACATGGATATGGTAGGGGCTGTACTTTCTGGAGGTTCGCAATAGCCTCATTGTCACAAATATTTCTTGCCACTAACCAGTCATGAAATGTCTGTGGTAAATTGTTTTCTAGATAATATAAATCTTGATTAAAAGAATTAGTTGCCTCGAACTAGTTTATCTATGGTGTGAAATAAAGTCATTGAGAAAAAAAGTTGGTTTTCAGTATTAGTCTGGTCTGGTCTGGTCAGTTACTATCAACTTATTTCAAATTGGGAAGAATAGAATGGATCATTTGCTTCTTTTAAAAACATCTCCACTAAACTTAAGTTTAAATTTTTAAACATCATATTGTTTGATAATATGTGTACAATAGATGAAAGCTAAACATTTTGATAATACATGTACTCCCTTTCCTGAACCAGATTGAAAATAATTATGTAATAAGAAGGAAATTTTATTATAAATTACAGACTTCAGTAGACACAGAGATGGCACAGGGAAGGCTTATGATTTTGCTTTGATGAAGGAGTTAGAAGAAACTAGGAAGGTGGTTCAGGAGGCCAAGAGAGCATTCCAAAGCAACAGGGGATCAGGTACTATCATCTTTTAGTAAACATGAATCTTATTCTCTGTTTTTCTCTTTGCATGAGTTTACATGTGATGATTAGAAATCTTGTACCAAATATTGATTTATTCATAGGTAGTTGTGATTATTTGAAGGTTTTGCTATTTACAGGTTCAAAAGTAGATGGAACAATTTTCATTTCAATAGTTAGTTTATAAACTTCAATTTAAAACAAAATCTTGCCCTTAGATTGATCTTGCTCTCTTTTTATTATTTAGAATCGGAAGAAGAGATCCATTCTGCCACTAAATATGTGACCGTGATCCCCATCCCTCAGTTTGAGCACTCCATTCTCAACCACCATGAGAGTCCACTGTTAAACGGACATGCCCACTCCACCAGCCTCCCCAACGGGCTCAACGAGCCCCCAGAAATCATCTTCACTAGTGAGTCAGACAGCGAGGCTGACTTTCAAGCCACTATGACCAAGTCACTTTTTTCTGTGAACTCCAAAGATTCCTTCAACACTAGAGCTCTGACAGCCCTGAAGGAGCTGGATGCTGCCATGGCAGCCGAGGCATCCGACCTAGAGTTAGGTCCCCTAGGGATGAAGAGAAATGGGAGCGTACCCTCCCCCTCACAGTCGTCCACAAATGAGGACACTGACCCAGATACAGATCATCAAGTGGCCGTACCCCCACCTCCAGGTGTGTATCAGGTTCTTGATTTTTGGAGGGGGAATATCTTATTGGCAATTTTACAACAAAGATAATATTCTGAGACTGCCATTTAATTATAAGATTTATTATGTGCTTAGTTAGTGTAACTGTCTATACATTTAGGAATAAGCATGTACTGTGGTTTCATTAATTTTCGTGGGTACCAATTTTCGTGGATTTCCTGAAAACCACAGTTTCAAGGATACGTAAATTCGTGGCCAATGATCCTATCAATACAAAATGTTAGTTGAAATTGAACTTCAATGAACATTTAATTTCGTGGATCAACTTAAGAACGAAATCCACGAAAATTGGTATTCAACGAATATTGATGAAACCACAGTATATTGATATACTATAGAGGTGACATTTTCAAGTCTGAATGGCTCTGAATTAATGTATCCAAGGATCTTACTGGTTTTGGGATACTCGGGTATCAGTTCATGAGTATTAGTTCAACATTCAAGGAAGAGAAGGCTATAAAAAAAAAACAATACAATTTTCTGAGAGATCTATGTTGAGGATAGTTGATTCATATCAGCAAAACTATTTTTCGCAAGGATGAAAAAGATACCTAAAAGGTTGCAATTGGATAACCAAAATATCTAAGATATGTGACTTTGTTTTACATTCAGCATTATCTTGACTTACAGCATGAACTTCTTGCTTCTTGTATCTTACAGCCCCTCCTCCCCCTCCCCCACCCCCACCTCCCTCCCTGGTCACAGATGTGGGGATGTCAGTGCACCAGGTCAATGTCAAGAGGATCAACTGGGAGAAGCTTGATGCCGATAAAGTAGAGAACACAATCTGGGAACAGGTATGAGAAGGGAATTTATTTTGCCATTGATATTTAAACATTTGTTTTTAATTGAATTATGATTTAATTTAGAAAAGATAATAAGTCCATCTTATTTCATCTCTCTGGCACTCTACACACTACAGAATTTGGCACCCACAAAATTCAATGATTTCACAGTACATGGATACATTGAACTACACATAATTCTCATATCTGAAGAGCATTGATATCAAATATAATGCCATTAACCTAGTACTGCTCTCACTTTTAGCTTTTGATTTTCAGCTTGGAAATGATGACTTGGATGATGTTATCAAGTACCTTGAATTAGAAAACCATTTCAGTGTCCAGAATAAAAAGACAAGTGAGTGCATATTGTGTGCAGATTTATTATGTGCTTAGCTCTTGATAAAGATACATGTAGCTTATATGCTTTAAATATGTGTAAATGTCAGCAAAAAGAGTAACTTCAAACGGTTTCAAATTCCTGTTCTCACTCTGATGAACTTTATGTCATAATTTGCTATGTTCAATCAAGTTGAAATATTGTTTTATAGAGGTGCCAGAGAAGAGAAACGAAATATACATCCTCAATCCAAAAAAGGCCTACAATATTTGTGAGTGTCTGTCTTAAATGATTTATTGTGAATTTAGCACAAAAGTGAACTTAACATGTAGTTTTTTTCTGCATGTTTCTCTGCATTTCCAACAGCCATCTTGCTGGGACATTTACGTTTGTCTGTGGAGGACATGAAACAAGCTCTGTATGAAATGGACGAGGAAATTCTCACCCCTGAACTTCTCAAACAATTGGTGGCATTCGCCCCTAGCAAATCTGAAGTATGAAAACTTTTATAAAATATTGAAATATTTTCATTTTTAAGTTGTAATACAATTTTAAGAAATCTCAAATGCCATAAATAAAATATCAAAATATTGTAAATTTTGAGTTTTTTAAGTTGGAATTCGTTTTGATTTCTGTTTTTGATGTCGATCATTTTGTTGATTAGATGGAGCGTTTTAATTCTTTTGATGGGGATTTGGATGAATTGAGTAAACCAGACTTGTTCGCATATGAGGTAAGCATTTCATGTAATAATGCATCGAATATTTCATGCACAAAATATTTCATGTGAGTGTTTACAATTTAGTGATTTGATTGCTAAGCATACTCATATTTTATGTTTTGAAATTCTTAATTTGTCAGCATTGTTATAAACAATGTTGTCTATCATAGTTTAATAATGTATTTTTTTCTGAAGATGAGCAGAGTGCCAGGGTATGAACAGAGGTTGAAGGCTTTACTGTTTAAAGGGAACTTCAATGAAAAAATCACAGAAATGAAAGAGGTAAAAACAATTTATATAGTAGAGTTAAAATGATAAATAAAATATTTATTATTATAATTCATATTTTTAAACAATTCAAGAAAATGTTCTCATTTTTGTTTCATTTACAGAATCTTCAACACATTAGAAAAGCATCAAAGGAACTCAGACATAGCAGAAAATTAGCCAAACTACTGGAGGTATTTTGCATTTGGTCAGATATTACTGTAAACGTACTACCTTTGGCTGTGTATTCTATTTAGCGCTTTTGACAGAATGCAGCAACCGCTAAATCAAGAACATTGTCAAATGTCATGCATATATGTATAAGAATAGTCACATTCAGGAATGGGCTAATTCAAATCCACACCATCTTGTTCAAAAACTAATTATTATACCCCCGCTCCGAAGGAGAGGGGGTATACTGTTTTACCCTTGTGTGTCTGTCTGTCTGTCCGTCCGTAACAAAAATTTCTGTCGCATTTATCTCAGCAACTATTTATCGCAGATGCTTGAAATTATAACACAGTGTTTATTATAGCATGCCATATCGTGGGATATATTTTTGTACCAATCGGACGTCAACTTCCTGTTAAATGACGACTTTGCTTATTTTTTAACCAAAATTTTCAAACAAATTTTCGTCAAAGATTTCTCAGCAACTGTTTATCGCAGATGCTTGAAATTTTTACACAGTATTTGTATAGGCATGCCATATCGTGGGATATATTTTTGTACCAATCAGATGTTAACTTCCTGTTAAATGACGACTTTGTTTATTTTTTGCCAAAATTTTCAAACAAATTTCCGTCAAAGAATTCTCAGCAACTGTTTATCGCAGATGATTGAAATTTTAACACACTATTTGTTTTGGCATGCCATATTGTGGGATGTATTTTTGTATCAATCAGACTTCAACTTCCTGTTAAATGACGACTTTGTTTATTTTTTGCCAAAATTTTCAAACAAATTTCCGTCAAAGAATTCTCAGCAACTGTTTATCGCAGATGCTTGAAATTTTAACACACTATTTGTTTTGGCATGCCATATTGTGGGATATATTTTTGTATCAATCGGACTTCATCTTCCTGTTAAATGATGACTTTGCTTATTTTTTAACCAAAATTTTCAAACAAATTTCCGTCAAAGATTTCTCAGCAGCTATTTATCGCAGATGCTTGAAATTTTTACACAATATTTGTATAGGCATGCCATATCGTGGGATATATTTCTGTACCAATCGGGTGTTAAATGACGACTTTGTTTAATTTTAGCCAAAATTTTCAAACAAATTTCCGTCAAAGATTTTTCAGCAGCTATTTATCGCAGATGCTTGAAATTTTAACACACAATTTGTTTTGGCATGCTATATTGTGGGATATATTTTTGTATCAATTGGACGTCAACTTCCTGTTAAATAATGACTTTGTTTATTTTTTGCCAAAATTTTCAAACAAATTTCCATCAAAGATTTCTCAGCAGCTATTTATCGGAGATGCTTGAAATTTTTACACAGTGTTTGTTTTGGCATGCCATATCGTGGGATATATTTTTGTACCAATCGGACGTCATCTTCCTGTTAAATGAGTACTTTGTTTATTTTAGCCAAAATTTTCAAACAAATTTCCGTCAAAGATTTCTCAGCAGCTATTTATCGCAGATGCTTGAAATTTTAACACACTATTTGTTTAGGCATGCCATATTGTGGAATATATTTCTGTACCAATCGGATGCCAGCTTTCTGTTAAATGTCGACTCTGCTTATTTTGCATATTCACATCAGAGCGGGGGTATCACTAGTGAGCATTGGCTCACAGATATCTTGTTTCTGCAAAATATCGTACACACCAAATATAATATGTTTACAGTAATTGAAGATTTTAACTGTTTATCAATGCAGGGGTACATAATCAATTCATCATTTCAGTTGATATTGGCAATGGGAAATTACATGAACAAGGGCAACCAGAGAGTTGGAGAGGCGATTGGATTTAAAATATCATTTCTATCACAGGTATGCTAATACCCGGTATGAAATTCATGTTTTTAGAAAGTGCTTGTTTAAAACAAAGAGATTTCTTCAGTCTCTTTTTATAATTTTAAAACCAAAAGAAAAGGTCCCTTACTCAATGTCATCTTAAATAGTTTTATGAAGCAACTTCAAAGATTAGACTTTATTTAAAAGTATGAGTCTTTAAGGTACCTCACTACACCTACACTTATACTTTTTAAGACACTACGTCACAAGATGGCGATTTAAATGTTTATTAAACTGTTTACATCGGTCGATTTGGTTGAATATCGTCATAGCTCAGTGGTTAAAGTATTGGTTAAAGTATTGGGCTTCTGAACCGCAGATCACGAGTTTGAATCCGCCTAGACCTTTTTGTTCATGTTAACTGAATTAAATTTTTGAAAATGTAATTTTTCATCCAAAATTGCACATTTTTTTGCCCGTTAGACTTAAATACTTCTTATCAGTTATGATATCTATCATAGTCAAGTAATTTTCTGCTGATCTGAGAAAATATTTCACGGTGTAGTGAGCCACCTTAATGTAAAAACGTTTTTATGATTTGTTTTGTGTCATCTGTTGTAGCTTGACATTACAAAGACCAAGGACAACAAGACGACCTTTATACATGTCCTTGCTGACGCCGTGGTTACCAGGTTTCCCGATGTCCTGGCCGTGGGTGAAGAACTTGGTACAGTGATGGCCGTTGGAAAAGGGAAACTGGCATGTAGTAAGTAGTATGGAAGTCATTATTATGCCCCCGCTCCGAAGGAGAGGGGGTATACTGTTTTACCCTTGTGTGTCTGTCTGTCTGTCCGTCCGTCTGTCTGTCCGTCTGTCTGTCCGTCCGTAACAAATATTTCTGTCGCATTTATCTCAGCAACTATTTATCGCAGATGCTTGAAATTTTAACACAGTGTTTGTTAAGGCATGCCATATCATGGGATATATTTTTGTACCAATCAGACGTCAACTCCCTGTTAAATGACGACTTTGCTTATTTTTTAACCAAAATTTTCAAACAAATTTTCGTCAAAGATTTCTCAGCAACTGTTTATCACAGATGCTTGAAATTTTTACACAGTATTTGTATAGGCATGCCATATCGTGGTATATATTTTTGTACCAATCAGACGTCAACTTCCTGTTAAATGACGACTTTGTTTATTTTTAGCAAAAATTTTCAAACAAATTTCTTAACTGTTTATCGCAGATGCTTGAAATTTTTACACAGTATTTGTATATGCATGCCATATCGTGGGATATATTTTGTACCAATCAGACGTCAACTTCCTGTTAAATGACGACTTTGTTTATTTTTAGCAAAAATTTTCAAACAAATTTCCGTCAAAGATTTCTCAGCAACTGTTTATCGCATATGCTTGAAATTTTTACACAGTATTTGTATATGCATGCCATATCGTGGGATATATTTTGTACCAATCAGACGTCAACTTCCTGTTAAATGACGACTTTGTTTATTTTTTGCCAAAATTTTCAAACAAATTTCCGTCAAAGATTTCTCAGCAACTGTTTATCGCATATGCTTGAAATTTTTACACAGTATTTGTATATGCATGCCATATCGTGGGATATATTTTGTACCAATCAGACGTCAACTTCCTGTTAAATGACGACTTTGTTTATTTTTTGCCAAAATTTTCAAACAAATTTCCGTCAAATAATTCTCAGCAGCTATTTATCGCAGATGCTTGAAATTTAAACACACGATTTGTTTAGGCATGCCATATTGTGGGATATATTTTTGTATCAATCGGACGTCAACTTCCTGTTAAATGACGACTTTGCTTATTTTTTAACCAAAATTTTCAAACAAATTTTCGTCAAAGATTTCTCAGCAGCTATTTATCGCAGATGCTTGAAATTTTAACACACAATTTGTTTTGGCATGCCATATCGTGAGATATATTTTTGTATTAATCGGACGTCAACTTCCTGTTAAATAACGACTTTGTTTATTTTTTGCCAAAATTTTCAAACAAATTTTCGTCAAATATTTATCGGAGATGCTTGAAATTTTTACACAGTGTTTGTTAAGGCATGCCATATCGTGGGATATATTTTTGTACCAATCGGACGTCATCTTCCTGTTAAATGAGTACTTTGTTTATTTTAGCCAAAATTTTAAAACATATTTTCCCAAAGATTTCTCACCAGCTATTTATTGCAGATGTTTGAAATTTTAACACACTATTTGCTTAGGCATGCCATATCGTGGGATATATTTTTGTACCAATCGGACGTCAACTTCCTGTAAAATGAGTACTTTGTTTATTTTAGCGATAATTTTCAAACAAATTTTCCTCAAAGATTTCTCAGCAGCTATTTATCGCAGATGCTTGAAATTTTAACACACTATTTGTTTAGGCATGCCATATTGTGGGATATATTTCTGTACCAATCGGATGCCAGCTTTCTGTTAAATGTCGACTTTGCTTATTTTGCATATTCACATCAGAGCGGGGGTATCACTAGTGAGCATTGGCTCAGATATCTTGTTTGGTACTGATATTGTCTTTTATAGAACATTAAAATCTCTTACTTTGATGTAAGGGAAAAGATTATATTGTTCTAATGGAGAATTCACTTTATAGGTTGTAATATCAAATAATTTACATGTCCCTTAAATTTTAATTTTATTAATGGAATATTATTAATGGTACCTTTCTCTTTTTCAGTGTCGAATATTATGTTAAACCAGGAACTTCAAGAACTCAGAAAAGTTCTGCAGGTTTGTAATTGCTTACAAATAAATCTTGATTAAAAGCCTTTGTTCGTGCATTGATTGCATGAAAAGCCAGACAATATCATGTCTATTTTATTTTTTAGGAGATATCTAATACCCTGGACAAGTTTGGTTCACAGAAAACAAGGACTCTGAATGATTGTTTTCAGGATGTGATGGGTGTATCCTTCATAGACAGGAAGTTCAGATCACACATATTATATATGTAGAAAAAGACTTGATCATCTTTTACCCATTCTTGTCCGACTTGCTGCCATTCTTAAACATTACTTCCAGCAGCAATAATACCAGTGTGTCAAATTTAGCTCTCACTTGGTTCATGATGTTTAAAAAGTGTAAAATATGAATTCATCAGGTTTACTTAAATGAGAGCCTAAAACAAGTTGAGTGATATTGTACATGTACAAGCTTATCTTTTAAAAAGATTGGTGAGCTAGCGCCGTAGCCATCCTAAAACACAGAAGAAGATTTCTAAATCATTGATTTAAATTCCTGAATCAATTAATTAACAATAGGAAAGCACAGTGGTGTACTGGAACTGTGCTGGAGTGGGGTCTCAATTTAGAATTGTGAATCTAGAGTGGGCTTCACATCGGCAATGGTATAGCTCATTGACTAGTGCCTAAATCATTATGTTTCTACTATTATTTCAATTTCGAGGTGAAAATTTGTAAGAACCAATGGTACTGTTGTGTAGCAATCGTATCTTCTCGGGCCTTTCTGGCATTTCCGGCAACCTCGGAAACATCCGAGGTTGTTTTCCGAGCTTGAAGGAATTTAAGATAAAGCTAGCTATTTATTATAATATTTAAAATAACCTTGCATTATAAGACCTAAGCTACTGTTACTTTTTGACATTTTCAATAAAACACAAAACTTCATGTGAGGATGATAAAAACGAAATTCAAATGGTACAGTTTATCTACAGTAGTACAGTATTCCCATAATCCCCCACTATGGAGTCGAGCATGAGTATTCCAGTGAAAAAAGACTAACGTAGTTGCTAGCGCTCGAGAGCGCTAGCAATAACAGTAAGTCATCTCCCCCTATTTACTTTTAATATAGGTTACCAATAAGTGATTATCCGCAGAAGGGACTGTATCCTTTTCTTTAAATTCACAGTTGTAGATATTTTTATCTAATGAATTTGTTTGAATTTTCTTTTCTTAACATGAACAGCATTTTATATCACAAGCCTCTGATGAAATTCAAGCTTTGTTTCGCTTACAAGCCAATACAATGGAAGAGTTCCAAAGCATGGTCCAGTTTTTTGGAGAGGACCCAAAGAAAACTACAACAACTGAAATTTTTGGAATTTTTGCAGACTTCATTACAAAATTTGAGGTACTGATAGCCATAATTTTATTTTACAAATATACTAATAGTCCAAATATGATGCATCACAAACATGGTTTATATAATGTACATTTGAGTTGAGTTATAAATGTGTCTTGAAACTTCAGAAACTGAAAGTAGCAAAATACTAGCCACAAAATACTTTCAATAGAAAGATTTTAGTGACAAAATCTCTCATATTTGTGTTCATATTTGTGATCATCATTCAATGTAAAGCTTATTCCAAATTCCTAACAACCCCCCCCCCCCCCCCCCCCCAAATATTAGCAATAACAGTTCAGTTTACTTAATTCATATAGTGGCAATTAAACTGATTGTGGTTTTTCCTTTCAGGCAGCTCACCAACAGAACATGATGCACAGGAGACGGTGACAGCAGCCCCACTAACCTGCATGTAGCTCATTGACCAATAATCTCCTTTGGTTTACTCCTACAGATTTCGCAACTCATTTTTATACCAAGGAGTAATGTCGACAGCACACAACCTCTCTATTACAAAAATCTTGATTTTGTCATCACTGACTCTCATATCATTTCCAAATAAAAACAAATTCTGTGCTGTGAAACAATGTTGTATTTGTGTACTGCAAACCTTAATTTATTACTAATAATTCCTGTTCTGTTCAGAGAAGAAGTTAACAAACTTTTTCCATGTGTAAAAATTTAAATTTTTTATAGCTTGAGTAGTATAAACGGAATCTTTTTGACCCGCCCCCTCTTTTTTTTCTTTTCTGCTTCCGCCTATTTAAGGAGGCCGACTTAAGTTTGCATTGCGCATGTTTTTGCGCATTCTAATATAATACAGTTGATTTATACTTCTTATGAATTTTTTTCGACATCATTTATAAAATTGAACACAATAAACAAAATATAGATAAAAATATTTAGATTTTTAAAGGAAATTTTTATTTTTAACACGATTTTTACTTTGTGCGGTAGATGAGCATTGCCATTGCGCTTTTATGACGTTATGATAAAATGAAGCTTTGTAGGAGTACGTTATAAGAAATAACATAAAAGAAAAAGTAAAAATTGTACGCTGTTGAAATTTTACATACAGAATGATGCTATCCTCGATTACATTTTCCTCATTTGTGGAATGAATCCATTTTACCAATCATCATTCGTGATGATCCAAATATATAGCAAAATTTTGTGCATTTTAATATTTTGAGATGGCCCCCACTAAAAACCAGACGGTAGAATTTTGTGTTTTTTGCATATAAGGTAGGAAATGATATTAATAATCATATATAACAATTTGAGAAAAAAAAAGCTATTGTATTTTTTTTAAACTGCTTTGATGTGCGGAAATTGACAGTTTCCTATATATTCCTATAGTAAATGTACCTCTATTTTGAGATGGTCCCTAAAAAGAACCAGACGGTCGATTTTCATGAACCTTCGCAAATGAACTAGAGTTGGTTTAAATATCATATGGTTAAAAAATAAAGAGTTATGCTATTGTAGTTTTTCCGCAAAAAAACCCAAATCGGCCTCCTTGGCCTACACTTTGAATAACTGATAACTGAAGGTCATCAAGCTAAAGTCTGACTCTCAATGAGGTGACTCGTTTATCTATCTCTTCTGTATCTGAACTTCGCTTATTTCTAATAACTTCAATGCATTATACAATGTAAATAATTTTCTGAAAGTAACAAATTTCTTCGGGGTCTTCTCGGAAAATAATCGCAGTAACAAAATATCGGGTATATAGTATGAGGCTCGGGGGTTATATATAGTTATTTTCAGAAAGAAAAAAATGGAATAGATTTTGCTGATAAGTATGAATTCAGATCTGTAAACTATAATCTACGATCGTTAACTATAGTTTCCCAAATCATGAAAATTTTATCGTATGAATTATGTTTTACATTCGTTAAGTGAAGATTTCGGTTGTAAACTATAAAACTAACTTATTAATTTTCACAAACTATATTTAACAAAAATGAACTATCCTTAATAATCGTAAACGTTAGTTTGGAGAGAAAAACAATGATTTACATTTTTAGCTCATCTAAGCTGACAGTTCAAGAGAGCTTTAATTTATAATCTCTTTTTGTTCGACGTCAATCTATCCGTCCGCCTGTCTGTAAACTTTTTCGACTTCTTCTCCATAACCACAGGATCAGTTTCGACCAAACCTGGCACAAAGCATCATTGGGTGAAAGGGATTCAAGATTGCTAAAATCTTCATTCAAGGGGAGATAATTAGAAATTATCGTGAAATTGGTAATTTCAAAACTCTTCTTCTCAAAATCCATTTGGCCGGTAAAACTGAAACTGGAAGCATCCTCAGAGTAGATTCATGTTTGTTCAAATGATCCACGGGGGTAGGGTGGGGCCACAATGAGGGGTCGAATTTTGACATAAGAATATACAGAGTTAATTTTTTAAAAAGCTTATTCTCAGACACCGATTAGCCAGAAAAGCTTAACTTGTGTTGTGGAAGCATCAGGTATGGTAAATTTAAGTTTGTTCAAATCATGATCCCGGGGGTAGAGTTGGGCCACAATGGTGGCAATATAGAAATATATATAGGAATATATAGAGAAAAATCCTTTCTCAGAAACTAAGCCAGAAAACTAAAACTTGTGTTGGAGCATCCTCAGGAAGGGTAGATTTAATTTTGTTTGTGATCATGATCCCTATCTTTATAAATCTTCTTTTTAAAAAAATAATATGCCTAGAAAAGCTGTAACTTTTGTATATGACTCCATGAAGCTGATTGTTGCTCATGTGAGCGATGTGGCCCATGGGCCTCTTTTTTCCACTTTATCATAAACTATAATTCACACAGTTGTTAATATACACATAGGCGTCGGAACCGGGGGGGGGGGGGGGGGGGGCTAGGGGGGGGCTTAGCCCCCCCCCCCCCCACTTTTTTTGCAAAGTTATACCTAACTATTAGAAACATAGCATGATAGAGGGTTCAGCCCCCCACTTTTTCTCGCAGGAAAGATTATTGTTCCTCAATTTACCTTGAAAGATTGAGAAGTTAGATTCAGAAGCATACTAGCCCCCCCCCCCCCCCCCCCCCCCCGGAATAGGAATTTCATGATTTTGGAAAAAAAGAAAATTATCGGTATAACCCCCCAACCCCCCCCGGATTAGGATTTCCATGATTTTGGGAATTACTTTTTTCTCAATATTTCTGAGGATTAGTCTAGCCCCCCCACTTTCAATTTGCTTCCGACGCCTATGATACACATGCAGTTCATGCCCGTAAATTACAGTTTACAACCGATAAACTGTGAAAGTCAACTACTAGTATGTTTATACTCATTTGTCGATTTGGCGTGTCATAACTATACATTTATTTCATGTTTAAGCTCATTTTTGTAATATAGGCATATCATAATTATCTTATATATTTTTATGGTAATGACAAAAAATGTGAGCAATGTATATTTTTAAAAGCTGTCTCTTTAAAGCTTCCATAGTTCCTTAGTTGGGCGCCGTTTGAAGAGTGCGTTCAATACAGTTCATTTGATAAGATGGAGTGTATTAATTAGTGATTCACTCGCAGGTAATGATGTTATTATATACTTGTTCCACGTATAATTATACGGAAATTCATACATTTTTCTTTAAATTTCTAACGAACGTACAAACTGATTTAGAACAGATTTTAAACTGTTGGTAGTCGAAAATAGTCTCAATATTTACGACATTTCGGGTGTCATATATATGATCAGTGTGATGTATTCAATATATATATATATATATGTGCAAATGCTTATACCCATGTACTCAATCTTCCAAGACAGCCCATTAGTTGCTGATTCCAGTATTTCTTTGTTCAAAATTTTTATAAAAATCAATACGCGTGACGGCTTATTTGATAGTGCATATTCGTCATGCAGCATACTAGTAGTACATCAAACTCCAGACACATTATTAATCTCAAAATATGTGCGATTGGGAGATTAGTACTTGTAGAAGCGCTAGCTAGTTTTTCTATTTGTATACCCCTAATTGGTACCCCAATATGCACAATTTTGATACAGGAAGTAGAGCGTGTTTAAACAAACTGATACAAACAGTAACACTGCACGACTGAATTCGCGGATATATATGTCGTAAATAATTGACTTTCAACTGCTTAGAAAAAAATAAGGACAGTGAAGGTTTGTGAAATGTTTCAAAATTCTAGACATGACGAAATGTTAGACTTTTAAAAGACTATAGGGACCTACAAGTATAATTTTGATAGCATTATTTTTTGCAATGACATAAGATATTACAAACTATCTTGCTATACAATACATTACATTACATGCTTAATTGTATACACAGAATGTTGTATGAAAAAGTGCATCGTTGGGTTGACTCGCCAAACTACCGGTATATGTTGCTGTGGACTGTTGCCCATCATCATAAATCGAAAAAAAAATCCTCAAAATGAAAAACATTTGAATTGGTCAGAACACGAGTACGGAGTACAACCTTCTTAAATTTCTGTCTCATGTATGTGAGCAGTTGCATTATCCGAAAAAAGTGGTAAATCTCGATGATGCTAGCAAATGCTTAATTTATGTAACACGTTACACACCCTTTCTTCATTTGACAAAGCTTCTTATACCGGTATGATATCTCTTATGAACGAGTTCTTAAAAAAGGGCGAATACATCATCATTGTATGTATAAATAGATAAAGACCACGAACTGGAGAATAAAATTAAAACTATTGGCCATGGTCACTTGAATATTAAAGAGAAGAATCAAATACAACATGATCATGAGCTTTTTCGTAATGATGACATCTATAAAAAAAAATACTACGATCCTTTGTATAATACTGTGGTTTCATTAATATTCAAGGTCATCAATTTTCGTGGATAAAGTGAAAATCACAGTTTCAAGGATACGTAAATTCGTGGCCAATGACCCTATCAATACAAAATGTTAATAATAATTGCACTTCAATGAACATTTAATTTCATGGATCAACTAAACAACAAAAATTGGTTTTCAACGAATATTAATGAAACCACAGTAAAAAAAAATTAAAAAATTATAGAATTAGTTTAAGTTAGATTGTACGTACACGTGAAATTCTTCATAATGAAATGTTCTAATGGTGAGCATTTACATATATTTTCAGACATAAAAACGATGGCATCGGTGACATCAACAATCACAGAAGAATTTCTGACTTGCTCCATTTGTTTTGAAATTTACAAGGACCCCAAAACACTCCCATGCCTGCATTCCTTTTGCAAAGACTGCATCAATAACTTACGACAAGAGAAAGCTGGTAAAAACAGTTATCCATGTCCAATTTGTAGAGAAGTGTTTCAACTTCCTACAGGGGGCGCAGACGATTTAAAAACAAACTTCTGTTTAAAAAACCTAATCGATTTTGTCACTTCAACGAAAGAAGTCAAAAAGCTATGCTCATTTTGCCGTATAAAAGGTGAAAACATTGACGCTACATCTCTGTGTCTGACATGTAATGATTTACTTTGTCCAGAATGTGCAGATCATCGACACAGATCAACAACATTAACCTTTAATCACCGAGTTGTCCCCCTTGCCGAGGTGACAGCTGGGAAATATAACGATGAGATTCGTTCAAAACAACAAATTCCATGCTCGAAACACGAAGGAGAAGACCTGAAATTCTTTTGTGAAACTTGTGACGTTCCAGTTTGTCGAGATTGTATTGTTCTTGGTCACCAAAACCACAAGTGCTTGGCTCCATCGGATGCAAGACAACATATGGATGAAAATCTGAGCTCTCTGATGGATTTGTTAAACCAAAAAATAAAAACATTCCAAGATGCGAAAGAAGAAGTTGTTTCTTCTCAGAAAAAAATTGAGACGGAAAAAAAGAAAGTTAAAGAAAATTTGGAAAGGCAAACGAGTGCCTTAATTAAAAAGATTACTGATTCAAAAAAGGCAGTCGAAGAAGAATTTAACCAGTTTGTAAAGTCAAAGCAAGATATTTTATATCAACAAGAAGCATCTATCGAATCGGAATCTTCAATCTTCAAATGATTCAGAACTATGCGATATAAAGGGGATAGTTCTGCCAGACATCCAGTTTTGCAGCGAAAGGGCCATCTTTAAAATGGTAGTAAAAACGAACGAAACAGAATCGAGCAAACTAAAATCGCAAAGCAATGCAGTGGTTGCAAAAGAACATAAAGAGGGATCCGATAAAAAGGATGAAACAACTATTAAAGGCTTTCAGGACCAACAAGAGACCAAAAAGCCGAATTACACAAGTGTAGCTTGGATAGATGAAGATACGATAGTTGTTGTGGACCAAAGAAATCAAAAGCTTAAAATTATTTCAAGAGGAAAAGGTGTGGCCATGACGGCATTCTTTAAAGATTGTTTCATGGTTACTTCTTTTAAAAATGGGATAGCGTGCAGATCAGAAGGAAGCACAATGCACGTTTTCAGTAGTTCACTAGAGCTACGGAAAACAATTTCTTCAGTTTCGACTTTACTGACTTGTCATCCCAAATCTTCTGAAATATGCTGGCTTTCTGGGTTAAAGAAAATATGTATACTGACAGGTAATGACGTTAAGGAGATCGCCATTTACGACCCGTACACAGACTCTAATTTAAGTAATCCCATGTTTGGTCACGTGCTTCTTGACGGAACGTTTGCAGTTTCGGATTGGGATAAAGAATGTATTTTTCTTATAGGGAGTTCGGGGCGTATTGCAAGAAGAAAATATATTTATCCCAACACAAAGCCCGGACCAATTTTTTCAGATTCGAACTTTAAACTTTATGTGTGTGACTCTCATAAAAGCGTTATAGTGATTATAGCACAAAATGGAGAGACGTTGCGTTCAGTTTATACTGGAAATACCGCACCATATCCAAAAAGTATTGCCATAAGAAATGAAATAGCTTTGATAGCAAATGGCTTAACCTTTGTTGAAACTGAGCTGAAATCAGTTGATTAATTTAAGTTTATAGTTCACTTCTGGAATTTCTATTCTATTTTAACGCTATTGATATTGAATATTTATTTTGAAATTGTATCAAGTTATACCACTATGGTATATTTGAGTTGTATTGTACAATGACTTTATAAAGAATCGGTTTTAAATCGTTGTCTTATCATTCATCACAGACCAGAAAAACATGAAATAAAATATAAAACAAATGCAGAAAAGGTATATTATTACAATGATATAATCCTTTGTTTTCTCAGTGAATTATTGAAAAATGTGGGTTTAGGTGACCTGAGTCGCCAAAACCAGTGCATCATTTTTAAATTCGGTCGTAAAAATAGCCTATTTGTCTGAACAAAATTATTGAATTATCAAGGAATTCGTTCGAATACATGTTTTATTATCTTAGCCTTCGCCGTGTATATATAAAGAGGAACTGTGCTATTAATACCGTAATGAAATTGAAGTTAATTGAAGAATTCTTTTCATGCTGATTAATGACAACAAATATATATCAAGGTCTTAGATTTAGGAGGTGACAAGATTTGCGTTGTGATATTGTTTTGAACGAGCTGTCGATCGAAATTCAAGCAGTGCCTGGCATGTCCATAATTCTGAATCAAAACATTTTCTGTTGCGATATAAATACATGTCTTGAGATGAAAAAGTAGCCAAAAAAAATACAATCGTTCAAATAATCACTAATTCAAGTTATGAACGGTCTCAAAAACTATGGGTGATAAAAATTTCATGATGGAGTACGCTACATCAACATTGTAAACTTTAAATTACTTTATTGATTATTTTTTCTACACATTATCCAAAGTGCACTATAGAGAAAAAGAAAACGTCATACATACACGTACAACAGCGAATGACGTGTACTTTCTGTAACGTATATGCCGTTTGTAAGTTTTGTATAATGGTTTTTCTGTTTTTATTAGCTCACCTGAGCTGAAAGCTCAAGTGAGCTTTTCTGAACACATTTTGTTCGTCGTCCCTCTGTCCGTCCGTCTGTTTGTCCGTCTGTAAACTTTTTACATTTTGAACTTCCTCTGTAAAACCGCTGCTAATTTCAACTAAATTTGGCACAAAGCATCCTTATGGTAAGGCGAATATAAATTGCAGAAATGAAAGACCGATCTTTATTCAAAGCGGAGAAAACCTCGAAACTGTAGAAAAAGGGGGGTGTATTTTAAAAATCTTCTCAAGAACTACTGAGTAAAATTCAACGTAATTTAGCATGAATAATCCTTATGTAAAGGAAAATATAAATTGGAAACATTATGGACTAATTCTGTTTCAAATCTGAGTTATTACGAAAATAATAATAAAGGAAAGGCGTGTTTCAATCAGTTTATAGCTTCGGGTTCGGCATTCCATACGAGTCTTGGTAAAGGCCTGGGCAGATTGAGATTTTTCATTTTACGTCGATAATAATCAACCTATGTCATTAAAATTTTCAGGATATGTTACAGACCGGTATATTTGTATTCGCTGTACAAGTAAATATTGATAGACATCAATGCGTATTTTGGAATTTATTGACGATTGTTGATATCAAAGTTGGTAAAATGGGTAGACAAACCCGGGTCGACATCTTACGGGTTTGTGGACTTATTTAAGAAAAAACTTAATAATTCATGTTTAATTTCATACTTCTAAAACAAGGTTCTTTGTTTAAAGCAGTCATGATCTGAAAAAGATGAATTTGTTTGTTGTGCAACAGTTCGCGTGCGAAGGGAATCTTTGAAACATGCAAAGTACATTGGTGCCGAATTTGTGAAGTCAATTGAGGTGAAACATATGACGATGGTGTTAGCTTGTTTTGATTTTTGTTTCGTTTTCATTCTTTATGCTTTGTAACCTGGGAACTATCGCCTGTATTTTGTAATCTTTACGTACATCAAATCAAACAGAGACTTCGATCGGTAAATCAGACAGTTTACCTGCGCAAATTAAGCAAAATCTGATGTATTAACAAAGTATTAAAATACAATTTATTCTATCGGTAATTCGGTATGATCATTTGCGTAACGGTTGAATAATGCAATGTGTTTTGTTGAGATGCTCAGCATTTTCTCGAGTTTATTCAGTTTAAATAGAGTTTAATATCGCTGACGGAAATATGTAGGTATATATATGAATCTTTTTAAAAAATAAATTGTGCTTTTTATTTTTTATAGTGCATGTTTCTTATGTTTACTAACCATATTTGAATGTTAAGCTTTGAATTATAAGCAAGATACTGAGCTTTGCTCACAATTCTATGTTTGTACACAGATCTGAGGCCAATTTTTGGTTTCCATGTGAAATGCTGAATAGGAAATACCAAGTGTTTTTTTTATAGATTTATTCATTATATCAGTTTTACATCAAATAAAACAAACAAAGGTAACATCAACAAAATATAGAATATACATATAGAAGTAGATTCTCTAAATTGATTTTACAAAATTTTGGAAAATTCTATAGTCTACGTATGAATTGTGACCTTTTAAAACAGACGCATAGAATACAGTAGATACCTTTACATGGTTCAAAATATTATAATTTGTTTCTTCTAAGTGTCCTTTACAAAAATTTAGATTATTGATAATCAAAATTTGTACATGACAACTAATTATCCTTTTCCCCGGAATGTCCGTAAGGATTTTGCCGGCAACGTCCAGTCCAGAAAGGTTTGGGACGATTACCGACAATAAAATTAGCACCACCAATAAGGACTACTGTACAACTCGATCAACACTCGGCTGTACTATAACCCGATCAACACTCGGGTGGTAGCCCTCAGTTTGGTAAAAGTAACCGAGTAAAGTCCAATCAGCGTTTCAACATTTATTCAGGACCTGACAGTAATTTTGATACAGATCGGTGATATCGGGACGGCTGTCCGATTCCGACTAATGTACAACAGAATTTCAACAGTATATAAAACAAAAATTATGTAACATGTGTAAAACGATAAGTGAATAATAGCTCAGACCATGACACCTGAGTTAATCCTTAAGTAAATTACCTAGCCAATTAATTCTCTTTGAAGTATATAATGCCTGTAAATGCTTTTAGCAAAATAAAGATGACAGGTGAGGAAATTCAATTATCTAAAACTCTAAGACATTTGACGTTTTTACTATCATGAACGTAGATAAACGAGTAAATGAGATTAACCAACATTTGAACCTAATAAAAGCTTTTTCAAAATAATAGCCATATTGAAACCCTGAGAAAGTATTTTGATTAAAATCGCGCTAAAATTTAGAAGAAAAACAAAATAAACAGAAGTAAAATCTTTGACACGATAACATGTCCTTTACAAAAATTTAGATTATTGATAATCAAAATTTGTACATGACATAAGGAATGTACCCGACAATACATCTTATATTTATGAATTATGTATGCTACAAATGAAATGAGGGTATTCAATGATACAATTTTTCTATTTTGTTCATGAAAAAAAAACTAGAAGTACATGTTTCTACTTAATATCAATTTTAGTGTAAACATTTAAAGCATTCCATATTTCAAATACATTATCACATTCAAAAATAAGATGCAGGAAATACCAAGTTAAAAATCTTAAGCTGAATGTTATAAACTCATGTGAACAAAATATGACTCAAACCTAGCAGAATTGTGAACTCTTTATCTTGCTTATAATTCTACGATTGACGCTGAAATTTTGGTTGATCATTAGAAATGTCTCGCTAAACGTTAAGTACTTGTAAAAAAAAATTAAAGTATGATATGCTGTAACTATTCTCTGGGGGCCCCTCTTTATAAAATGAATAATATGAAATCTACATCTATTTTGAAAGTTTTTCAGACACGAGTAAATAAAAACGACACCGTTAAAACAGTTTCAATAGCTCTGTCACATTTCTGTTATGGGGATAAAGGCATTATCGCGTTTCCTAAGAAAATATTACAGTGGAAAATTATCCTGGTTTGTAGTCATTTGTTATTTTTTAATAAAGATAAAAATAATGGGTGGGCCTTAGTAAAAAAAAGATTGATATGCCCGCCAATACATTGATTTTAAGCTCTTTAACATGTCACGTGACAATATTTTTCATTCCATTGTATTCATCAATCAACTGTGAGTAAGGTTATAAAAGTTACACGAGTTTACGCCAGGTAAACAACAGTCGTTTAACCATAATGGGGAAGACAACTTAAATTTTTGAATGTTTTTAATTTGAGGAATTAAGCGCATTGAGGTACAATTTTCTTCTTCAAATCTATAGAATTTGTTTTAAATGAAATACAATAACTATAAAAATTATTATATATTTTTTGAAAAATACAACAACTAGTAAGTAGTTGAGGAAGAAAATGTTCCTAAATGCTCTCATATATTTTTCGCTTTATAAAGTGGGGGAGAGGGGGGTGGGGGTGGTGCAGAACGGAAATGTAGGGAGTTAACAGTGTGCCCCTACCAAATGTTTAGTTTTATATCTTGCGTAGGATTTTCTTATTCTCGGTAAAAATAGTATTCCATAAAGGTACAACTTCAAAGACTACGTGTATTCAAAAAAGTGTAAAATTCAAACACTTTACAATATTTATAATTTGTTATTCTACCGAGGGGCCATATGGCACAATATCTTTTGAACGCTCATTTAAAGTGATTGTTGCTCAGGTGAGCAAGTGGTCCCATGGGCCTCTTGTATTTTTTTCCTTCGTTTTGTTATTGGTTTTGTTTGTTTGGTGTTTTTTGTTTTTGTATATGGCTACCTCACGTGCGCCAATGCATCTTCATCTGTATTGGGAAAATATGCTACAAGAGTTGACATCTTGTACGAATGAACGATCGACAAAATCGTAAAATCCAGCTCATGTCTCAAAACATCTGACGCACTGGAAATGTAAAGCACCAATATTTGAGGGTTTGAGTACGAGTATGATTAAGGGGGGTGTAAAGCAATATTGTAGAAATGTGGACTTAAATGTTAACATTTCTCGAACTTGCTTGTTTTTGCCTAAAAAGGATCAAAACTGTTGTCAAAAAATTAAAAAAAACCCAATAAATATGATGTTTTACATGATGTTTTTGCATGTAAATATTCAACAAGTGTAGATGTTGCCTTTTTCACCACTTAGAACTGCTGTGGAACTGAGCAGCTGCAGACATATCCTGACGATGAAAAAAGAACAAAAAAGATGCATCCTGCATAAAATAGTATAGTCTGTTTCACTATTGATGCTATTACTAGGTCAGGCGCGGATCGAAAATTAATTCTTAAGGTCAGACGACACGTTCCTCGAGAATCTTTTTTGTATCTCCTCGTAATAAAGAGTTCCAATAAAAATTATTAGGGTCTTCCGTTTTCAACGGAAGACCCTCTTGTTATTCTATTGTTTCTTTTTATTATTATTTTTTTTCTTTTTCTTTATTTTTCTGACTTTTTCAAAGCTTAATATCTCAAAAAGTTTTCAACGTATTTACATGAAACTTTCAGGGATGATGTAGCATTATTGTGCCCCAAAGATGTTAAATTTACAACTACAACGTCACGTTCCTTTTTACGTTACGTCAATTTGTAAATTTTAAAAAAGTGATTTTGTCCAGGGCGTTTTTCAAAAACGCTTTAAGATACAGACTTGGAATTTTCTGTGTTGAAGCATTGATCGTGTTTATTTGGACATAAGGCTGGATTTTAGTTTCCGTCACTTCCGGTCCAAACCGGAAGTGTTTTAAAATTTTCGATTTTTCGAATTTTTCGTTTCAATTTCAAATGTTTACGAAGTTTGTAGAGTTGGTCATGCTGAATACGAAACTGAAATCCGTTTGAAAATCGGACGATGCATTACAGAGATATAGGAGTTTAAAAATTGATTTTTCCGGAAACTTTGATTCCGCGTCCTTGGTTTAAGAAATAGCGTAATGTTCAAAGTAAAGTTAACTCATACCAAAAATAATTGGTAAGTCGTACTTGAACACATTCGGATTTTTTTGTTAAGTCGTTCTTAAAATCGAAAAGGTTTTTGTTAAGTCGTACCTAAAATCATTCGTATTTTGTTAAGTCGTACCAGGAATATTCGATTTTTTCATCTTTTTATTTTAGTTACTCTTGTTAATGGTTTAAGAGCTCTGCTTCTTACAGGAACTTCCAGCTTTACTTCCGACATTAACGGGAGACCCACTCGTTGCTTTGCAACGAGCTTTGCTCTAGTTAATTTTATAATTACTTTAAAAATGATCAAAAATTACTTCAACATGGTTATATGTGTACTTGGTCGAATGGTTAGAACCGTGGCCGCTCTCTGCCAAAAGCGTATAGGTTCTAGAGGTCGTGAGTTCAAAGCCCCGCCCCGGCGGAGATATAGTTCTAGTTTAGTGAATTTTGCTGTGCTGTAGATGTATTTATTTTATATCAGCAATTCAAGTGTATTTTCAAGAAGATTATAAAGGGAATTGCATACTCTAGTATTTTGCAGAAATGCCTGGTAAGGTACCCTAATTTTTTGCAAGAAAGCTTGTCAAAGTAGTAGTAAACCATTAACAAATTCCTGGACAAAGTTATCTAAAATTGAGGAACGTGTCGTCTGACCTTAAGGGGGATCGGTACTGTTAATTGTTGCAACAGCAGAAAAAACCTATATTTTCAATTGTCACATTTATTTCTAGAACTCCACCAATGAATGAAGATAAATTTTAAAATCAATAAACGTTTAGATTTTATATTTGACTAGTACGTACCTAGATTCCAGGTAATAGACTGTAAACACGAGGCATGATTTTACTGCGAAACTGAAACAGGGTAAAACAAAACCACATGCTCTATATTTAGATGACAATAACATTCGCAGAGGTGATACATGTGTCGGAAAAGGGTAAACATCGTTTTGGCGTACTGTATTAGGCAATAAACCTTTTCAGAATATGTGACTCAATTTTTTTTTCATTTAAAAAAATACATTACGTCAAATAATATCTATACTTTGGCAAATCAAAGAATAAGTGTCTGATTTTATTTTGATTAAGAAAGATAGCTAGTAGATACTAGTAACTAGCGAAAATATAATGTTGGTGAATGGGTCAAATCGGCGATGTAACCGTGAGATTTGTACATAGCCTGGCAGTATTGATGCTATAGTTATTATATAAATCCTATTCCCAGTCCACAGATGTCTTCTGGAATGACGGGTTAACATATATCTGTCGATTGAGAGGAAATAGCAATTCACTTTCAACACGCACAATCGGGTTTAGGTGTTCCAATGTACGGTCATGTACTTCTAAATGAAATGTTTGCAGTTTCTGATAGGGAGAAGCGCTGTGTTTTTATCATAAGAAAATCAGGATATATTGAAAGAAGAAAACCCATTGATTTTAAACCTGTCTCAATTTCCTCTGAGTCTAACAAAAATCTTTACATTGTATGTTTGTGAATTCCACAGGAGCCTTGTGGTGGTTAAATTACGTTAAACAGAGACACGTTACGGGCAATTAAAATCGGAGGAATTGCATCAAATCCCAGAACTATTTTAAAATATATTGCTATAAATAACGACAAGAAGGCTTTAATTGCAAGTAGACACTTCATTGTTGAGGTTGATGCAAATGAATTTTAATACTAAGTTTCTGATAAACAAGAAGGGAAGGGGTGTTTCAAAGCAGATAATCTGGACATTTTCCATTTTAGTGAATGAAGGTAGTTTGAGCACAAAGGTATTATGAATATCGAAATATGAAGCGAAAAGTGGTGGAAGCAAAATCTCGGGACAGAGTATACCTATTATCAGTTTACTGGCAAGACCATCAACAAGCACATGTTTATGTACAATGTGATGATTCGTTAATATAAAAATATATCAAGAAGCTTAGATTATTTTTCATGATTGTTTATCATACGTTTAAATGTCGTTAAACGATATGAATATCACCGCAAATGACCTACACTTTGGATATCTGGAGGTCACCAGTGAAAATCTCGTTTGGGAGACTCGTTCGTTTATCATTTGGAACTAAACTTATTTCTGATGCATGCAACGCATAAACAATTTCCTGAAAATAATGGCTTTTTTCCAGAAAATCGTCACAGTAAATTAAAAACACTGTCGCTTCTAAATATGGGGCTCAGGACTTTGCAGACTATACACTATAGCTATTAAAAAATGACACGACAGATTCACAGACATTTGCTAAAATAGGTTGAAAATACAGTATTAACTATAGTTTTCAAAGTGTTAACTATAGTTAATGGATCTGGATCTGATAAACTTTGTCTAATGCTTATAAACTGTACTTTACGTTTGTAAATATGTGATTCTCTGTTTGTAAATAAACATAGTTATAAATAAACATATAAATAATAGTTTTGTGCGAAAAGTATAGTTAAGAATCGAAAAATAAGGTTTCACAGAAATTGGTACATATCCAATAAAAAAAATCATATTCTGTCGTTAAACTGTATCTCAAATGTTAATTGGGCGCGATATAATCTTTAAAATCTGAAAACCGTAGTTTTTAAATTGTGAAAAGATCAAATAAAAAATGGTTTGCAATATATATATATATATATATATATATATATATATATATATATATATATATATATGAAATCAATATACATGTAAAGTGCTTATATGTAAAACAAATACAACGTTATTTTATAAAATTGTCCCCTAAAGGCTTCCATAGTATAAAGTTCACTGAGATTAGCGCCAAAGCAGTACAGATCATTTGAAAACAAAAGTTACCATGGAGTATATTACTTGAAATACTCTCAGGTAATGTCATTTACTTGTTCGATGTTTCAATTAGAGGAATTGTGTCATTTCAAAAGTATCTTATGAGCGAAACGTTATCTTATTTAAAAAAATAGAGTAAAGTTTTGATTGTGGTATAAGATGTTAAGTCTGTATGTTATGTATGGCATTTCAAGAGCAATATATATGATCAATGTAATGTGTATACATTGATCATACATATCATTTGACCCAATATCCAAAAGATAACCCGTACGTCGATGATGCCAGTATTTCTTTGTTTACAAACAAAGAATCCATGTCGGATACGTGACATGAAGGGTGTATGCAGGTATTCGCCGTGCGCTATATACCCAATTAAACTCCTGACATCTAAATCTAGTCGGTATTAACCTTTAAAATTTAATATACTTTTGGCGTGCTTCACACATGGTGTATGTCTTCCTACTTTTATATCCCTAAATGGTACCCCAATATGCTGTTTTTGATTAAAACAGGAAGTTTGTACTCATAAAGTCAGTAAAACTGCTGAATTTCCCTATTCTATTTTTGTGAAGTTTTTATGATTCCAATTAAAGACATCACTTACAAGTATAACCTGTATATATGATTGCGTCAAAGGAATAAAGTAAGAGATTATGAATGAAATAGAATACCACTTGTTTACCTAATCGATATATGGCCCAAAGTTGAGAAATATAAGGATCGATGTGCAAAACATGGTGACGAAATCGGAGATATTATTAAATAATTGTACTTTAATAGACCATGTAATAATATTTTTGCAGTGACATCGTCAAAAATCGAGAAAGAAAATTCATGAAAACTAAAATACAACTTAAGAGACATTTGAATTGGTTAGGCCACTCGAGTACACTTAACATAAATGCTTTCGTTGGTGATTCAGGCAGGACATGATGATGGCGACTTGCAGAAAAAATTACATTAATATTTTTGTCGGACAAGTTCGCTATCTTCATAACCCCCCTGAATCATCGAAGAAAACATTTTATTGTTTATATTTACATCTTTCTCTTAACAAACTAATAACTTGATTGTAAAAAGAAAGTTGAATAACTAAATTACTGTTAATGTACATCATTACGTCAGCTAAAAGAAACAGTTAAATTGTCTCCAATTTGAGTCTGACATCATTATGATTATTTCTTGCAGTCCCTGATTTTTCTTAGGTCACTGCAGGTTTCAACCAATCGATAAATGGGATAAACGGGGCGTGTAGAGTTCAATCCTGTCAGTACCAGTCGCTGTAGGTTTCAATTAATTGATAAACGGGGTGTGTACATATCAGTCCTGTCAGTTTTTATAATGCTTTGAATTAACAATAACTTTGCGTAACAGATGGAGAGAATCATACTCGGTAGATGTAAATATTCTTTTTTGAATATCTGTGTTATATTTTTAAGTTTATTTCTTGCAAAAATTGGCGTAAATAAAAGCACACTATATAGGTTTTTTTTTAATGAAATTCCGATCCTTTTAAGAATTAGCTAATATAATATATTATTTGAAATGTTAGTATAAAAACTAATCAAGAAGCTCAAATTATTTTTCATGATTGTTTATCATACGTTTAAATGTTGTTAAACGATATGAATATCACAGCAAAGGACGAATATAAAAAAGGGATCGAATACAAAATGAGCATGTTGATAATAAGATGTAATATTAAACGATACCACAGTCCTTTGAAGAACAATTAGTGAACGGATAAAACATAACTCAAATTAAAATGCACTTACATGAAATATTCTTTATTATGATATATTTAAAATTTTAACATGTATTTGCAGAACAAAAAATAATGGCGTCTGTAACATCGACAATAACAGAGGAATTTCTGACTTGCTCCATTTGTTTTGAAATTTACAAGGATCCCAAAACACTCCCATGCCTGCATTCCTTTTGCAAAGACTGCATCAATAACTTACGACAAGAGAAAGCTGGTAAAAACAGTATTCCATGTCCAATTTGTAGAGAAGTGTTTCAACTTCCTACAGAGGGCGCAAACGATTTAAAAACAAACTTCTGCTTAAAAAATCTGATTGACTTTGTCACGTCAACAAAGGAAGTCAAAAAGATATGCTCATTTTGCCGTATAAAAGGTGAAAACATTGATGCCACATATCTGTGTCTTACATGTAATGATTTGCTCTGTCCAGAATGCGGGGACCATCGACACAGGTCAACGACATTAACCTTAAATCACCGAGTTGTTTCCCTTGCCGAGGTGACAGCTGGGAAGCATAACAAGGAGATTCGTTCAAAACAGCAAATCCCTTGTTCGAAACATGAGGGAGAAGATCTGCGATTCTTTTGTGAAACTTGTGACGTTCCAGTTTGTCGAGATTGTATTGTTCTTGGTCACCAGAACCACAAGTGTCTGGCCCCCACAGATGCAAGGAAACATATGGATGAAAATCTGAACTCTCTGATGGATTTGTTAAACCAAAAAATAAAAACACTCACAGACGCGAAAGAAAAGGTTGTTACCTCTCAGAAGAAAATTGAAACAGAAAAGAAAAAAGTTAAAGAAAATTTGGAAAGGCATACGAGTGCCTTAGTTAAAAAGATAACTGATTCAAAAAAGGCAGTGGAAAAAGAATTTGACCAGTTTGTGAAATCAAAGCAAGATATTTTACATCAACAAGAGGCATCTATCGAATCGGAAAGAAAGCTACTTAACGAAACTTATTCAGTTTGCAGTAATATTTTCAGATGCGGAAGCGATATTGAAGTTCTTTCAATGAAAACAGAAATGAAGGGACGTTTATCAAAATTACAATATTCAAATGATATAGAAATATCCGATATAAAGGGAGTAGTTTTGCCAGATATACAGTTTTGCAACGAGGGAACCATCTTTAAAATGATAATAAGTACAAAAGATAAAGAACCGAGCAAACCAAAATCGCATAGCAATGCTGTTGTCGGAAAGGAACATAAAGAGGATAAAAGAGATGAAATAGGCGTTGAAGACTTTCACGATCAACATGAAACCAAAAAGCCATGTTACACGAGTGTGGCTTGGGTGGATGAAAATACGATAGCTGTTGTTGACAAAGGAAATCAAAAGCTTAAACTCATTTCTAGAGGAAAAAGCGTGACCACGATGGTATTCATCAAAAATTGTTTAGTGGTTACCTCCTTCAAAGATGGGGTAGCATGCAGATCAGATGGAAACACAATGCAAGTTTTCAACCGTTCATTAGAACTAAGAGAAAGTTTTTCTTCAGTTTTAACACTAATGACATGTCATCCTCAAACTCTTGATGTATGTTGGGTTTCTGGCTTGAAGAAAATATGCACATTAAGAAGCAATGACGTCAAAGAAATCGCTATATACGATCCAAACACAGATTCCAACTTACATAATCCCATGTTTGGTCACATGCTACTGGATGGAATGTTTGCTGTATCGGATTGGGATGTAGGCTGTGTAAACAGGGTGTGTTTTAAGAAGGAAATATTTTGACTCTAATTCTAATCCTGGATCCATTTCTTCAGATTCTATGTGTAATCTTTATGTGTGTGACTTTCAAAAAAGCGTTGTGGTGATTTTTGCACAGAGTGGAGAAACATTACATTCAGTTCAATTAGGAGCAATTGCACCAAACCCAAGAAGTATTGCCTTAAGAAATCAAAAGGCTTTGATTACAAATGGAAAATCCATTGTTGAGATTGAGCTTAAGTGATTTTTGATTTGAAAAAAGTTTCATGGTTGAATTATGGAATGTTAACTCTATTTAATTTCCTTTGAAATTAGACAGTAATCTTAAAATTAAATCAAGTTATAAACATAATGGTATTGTATTTCACAATGATAAATTTATCGTAAATGATATGTTTTTTCCTTATATATCACAAACTAGAAGAAACTATGCAATAGACATTTAATATGTTTAATTTCAGGTTGAATTGTTTTGTTTTGAAAACTGTTAGACAAAGTATTTTTATAGATTTCTAAACAAAAAACCGATTACTATTACACTGTTAAAGAGACAGTATAGCCGAAAACACATGTTTGTTTAACTTCAGATTTACCCATTGTATCATTAGAAATAATAAATAACGTTGTTTGTGACGACAGTTAAAGTACATAAAAATCCATTTCACATACCTAATGAATGTAAATATGATTTTCCAGAAATCTAAGGGTCGTATAAACCGAAATAATCTTTTCACAACGGAACACATCATCACTTTCTCGATGATTTATAAATGGTTTACAAATTTCAGTTCATTTCAAAATGAACAGACATAAGGACGCCAAATAACCCCTCAAGGGGCCTCACTTACAAAATGAATTTTGGCTGGAGCAACTCCTGTGATAAATACGCAAAATACATGCTTACAAAATGATAATTCTGGTTATCATAAAACTTTGAACAATTATTACATTGGAGAAGTAGAAAAGGTATTTTTTTTATAGTCGTTGGTCCTATGACACACCACGCGGTGCAGACAAATCGAATACCGCGTGTAATGCTTATATTTATATTTTCATACTGATATCTATTTGTATGAAATATTGTGTATCGCTGCTATAAAGCCATTACTAGTATTTGCACTCTTAGTCAGGGATATGAAACATACATGGAACAGCCATACTAACATGTTATTTAGTTAGCTTCCGCGACAAAAAATATAATATAATGCCAGATACTTTGTGGAGAAAAATCTTTTTTATTAAAGAGTAGATATATATTAATGATTGTTTTTCAAAAGTACATATCAAATTGGTCATGTAAGAATGAAAGTTTCATTTACTCTTAAAAATATATACACGTGAAGACGTATATCTCTGTGATTAGCAAAGTGTATTTACAGAAAATTGAACGTCGCAGATTTCCAATACAAACATAAGGGGAAATATACACTGAATGGAAATATATTTTTATAAACAGACCTTTCCAGGAGATTTTTTTCGATCTCTATATGTGTTTTATTTATTGTAAATACGCATGCGTAATAGTATAAAAGTCTGAACCCCGTAACACGTTGCGATCTATATATAATATTTATGGGCTATATTCGTAGTTATTAATTTTGATGATATAATTAGATTTTATTTCATGGAGAAAATTGTAAGTTTCCGAAAGTTAATATATTTATGAGTAGTACAAAAATACCGAACCCGACCGAAAATTAAATAAAAATGTTACTACCGTTTACTGTCATTGCGTAGACAGGTGTCTACTTAAAGAAAACATCGGGTTTCTACGTTGAATCACGATTCATGGATCTGATCTGGTAAACTGCCATTGTCATTGTAATTCAAACTCAGTCCAAACTGAAAAAAGAGACAATTTCTAATACATCGAAATATGTTTGATACGCATTTTTGGTTGAATGGCTGAACAAAAATAATACCTATTCCATGATATTAAGGGATAGGTGTGCCAAGGTCCATAGCGTAAAAAAATGCAATTTATATAGTAAGTAGAAAGTTGTTGAAATTAGACATTTGACATCCAAGACCCCCTCCCCCTTCTTAAAAACAAGGACCCACTAATGAGGTGGTTAGACGAGAACTACAAGTATTAGATAGAGATAATCAACCCCGTTTTTGATTGTCAGTAAAAACTTAAGTTGTTTGGAGCCTTATGGTCTCATCAGCTCTTTAATCAAAATTGTCAGATTCTGTTTATGATTTTGTATCTTATCGGAAATGGGTAAAGTACAAAGTAAGTGTCAATAGATTAGTAAATGTAGGTCATCTAAAGGATAAAGTCCTGTCAAGTTTCAGGCTAATGAATACATGTAATCTGAATATACTACATGATTTTCACTGCACAAGTCAAACAGTTTATATAAAACATTCACATCCACCCCTATCGGACATTATGAATGATCTAGAATGTAAATGCCTAAGAGAAATATAACATAATAGGACTGTGATGTTGTTAAAAAGTGTATTTCAAAATTTCATGGATTGATTACATTGAATCGTGATTTTGGAAAAAATATAAACACATTTAGAAAAAAGCATTGGATTCTTGACTTCACAAGTTGCAAACAAATTTATTGAATTAGTCTTCTACGTATTTCTTAGATGATGTAACTGACAAGGTATCATTGCATAAATGAATCTTGGTAATTTACAGTATGCACAACAAACCATGTAACAAATTTGAATAAATAGAAATGGAACATATTAGTCATTCTGCAAATCGAAAATATAAATCAAAAAGGATTTCAAATTATGATATAATTTTATTGAATAACAAAGATAAGTTATTTTATAGAATAACCCTTTGTAAGAAAGAAATTGACATAATTATGTCAAATCTGAACCGGGTAACAAAGCTGTAAGATCATTGTAGACATGTACTTATAGATATTATTTAGTTCTTCACCTGTTAAACTCGTATAGATAAAGTCAAGTGACTCTCTAAATAGAAGTAATAAATAGTATCGTGAAAAACATAGAACAATTTGCAAAATACATGTAGCTATACACAGTTTTGAATCAGCATTAAAGTAAAGTCTTGTTTAGTTAACCCTTTCATTGTCCTTTATCAGCTACAACTACAATGCAAACATGCATTTTCTGAAACTGAAAACTGATAAGATTATATATATATATATATATATATATATATATATATATATATATATATATATATATATATATATATATATATATATATATAAATGCTATATGACAGTGTTAGTAAAAATGTTATTTAAAACGTATTGTGCAAGCAGGATGACAACAACTAAATGACCAAGATTTACATCTCCTTGAGGTTTCCATAGGATGACATGTTGTCATTATTCAGGTGCGTTAAGCGTCAGAAAGTAAGTATACTGATATCATAAATTAAAAAGATCATTTTATCACTGATGATAGATATATTGCATTGATGTTATTCACACAAAGGTATATGATAGCTAGTTCTCCATAAGCTAACACTGGAAACAGGTAAAACCCTTGTGCAAAATTATTAACGATGAGTTGATGTATCTGCACACTACGTCGCCATTTTCCTGTTTTCTTGATTATTTTGCATTTTTTTAATAGCACGATTGTCGAAAGATTTATGCAATGTGTTCGACATCAGGTTTCAGGCCAACAACACCATGTGTGTGTATATATATATATATATATATATATATATATATATATATATATATATATATATATATATATATATATATATATATATATATATATGTAGATAAATAAAGCCTTGGTACAGCAAAAAATACTTAAATAAATAAAACAGAATGCGACAGTCCAAATTAAATAAATTGTTTACTGTTAGCGCTTTCAGCCATGTCGGCTCTTCAGACAGTTATACAAAATTAAAAACGTTGTTTGTAACGTTGTCAATGACGTCGTGTTTTTAAAGTTCATTATGACGTCACAATGTACATCAAGGTAGCGATGGCGTGAACTTTATCAACGCCGTTAAGCAATGCATAGACATATAATACAATACATATAGAAATTATATATATGATAAATCTATTTTCGATTAAGTTTCGGGTTAAATATTTTAATAAAATAGTCCTCTTTTGTGGTTCGGGCGATTTCATTTGAATTCCACATTTTGTAAACGGAAATATTTTAAATGTTCCCTTTCCGCACTTCGCAAAATGTTCCGAACATGGAGTGTTTCTCACTGTTTCGTCCTTTATTTGTTGTTTGTGGACTCTCACTCGGGCGTTGAGCTGGTTAGTCTGGCCAATATAATTTTCTCCACATGTTGGACAAGTCGCACAATATATCAAATTAGACGATTTGCA